>NC_057800.1:460391189-460691189 GCF_018294505.1 Triticum aestivum
AAGTCCTAGTCGGGTACGGCCCGACTAAGTCGGTTGACTTTTTTTTAAACAAAAAAATAATTCCGTGCAGAAAAACAAGGAAAAGAAATACTAAACGGCTCCAAAAATCCCGAAATAAATTTTCCCCATCCTCTAAAAATATAGCGGACAAGGTGAACATTTATTTGGGCCTATAATGTAATTTTGAAAAACGCATATTTTCCTAATTCAAGAAAAATAGTGATAAAACTCCGAATAAAATTCTTATTTGATTTTAATATTAAATCTCCAATATTTATTTATTTTGAGGAATTCATTTTATCCCCTCTCTTTTATTTTCATAAAAGAAATATTTGAAGAGAAAATAATTAAAATTAAACGATCCTCTTTTCAAAATTGGAGAAAACTCAAATATGAAAATTATGAAATCCCCAACTCTCTTCGTGGGTCCTTGAGTTGCGTAGAATTTTCTAGGATCAAGCCAAAATGCAATAAAATATGATATGCAATGATGATCTAATGTATGACATTCCAAATTGAAAATTTGGGATGTTACACAAACTTCATCCACATAGATTAAGTGTATGTCGGGATGCAATGTTTCATCTCCTGCAAAAGGATTAGCTAGCAGTTTCTCCATCATACTGAACGTCTCCATCGTATCTATAATTTTTGATTGTTCCATGCCAATATTATACAACTTTCATATACTTTTGGCAACTTTTTATACTATTTTTGGGACTAACATATTGATCCAGTGCCCAGTGCCAGTTCCTGTTTGTTGCATGTTTTATGTTTCACAGAATATCCATATCAAACGGAATCCAAACGGGATAAAAACAGACGGAACATATTTTTGGAATATTTGGAGAATTCCGGAAGAAAAATCCACGCGAGACGGTGCCCGTGGTGGCCACGAGGCAGGGGGGCGCGCCCCTGACCCTCGTGGGCCACCCATAAGGCGGTTGATGACCTTCTTCGGCCGCAAGAAATCTAATTTTTGGTAAAAAAACACGGCGAAGGTTTCGGTCCAATCGGAGTTACGGATCTCCATATATATATATATATATATATATATATATATATATATATATATATATATATATACGAAACGGTGAAGGGCATCAGACGAGAATGCAGAAACAGAGAGAGACAGAGAGACAGATCCAATCTCGGAGGGGCTCTCGCCCCTCCCACGCCATGGGGACCATGGACCAGAGGGGAAACCCTTCTCCCATCTAGGGAGAAGGTCAAGGAAGAAGAAGAAGGAGGGGGGCTCTCTCCCCCTCGCTTCCGGTGGCACCGAAGTGCTGCCAGGGCCATCATCATCACCGCAATCTTCACCAACAACTTCACCGCCATCATCACCAACTCCTGCCCCCTCTATGCAGCGGTGTAACATCTCTCTTACCCACTGTAATCTCTACTTAAACATGGTGCTCAACGCTATATATTCTTACCCAATGATGTATGGCTATCCTATGATGTTTGAGTAGATCCGTTTTGTCCTATGGGCTATTTGATGATCGTGATTGGTTTGAGTTGCATGTTTTATTATTGATGTTGTCCTATGGTGCTCTCTGTTGGGGAACGTAGCAGTAATTCAAAATTTTCCTACGCGTCACCAAGATCTATCTATGGAGAGACCAGCAACGAGTAGAAGGAGAGTGCATCTACATACCCTTGTAGATCGCTAAGCGGAAGCGTTCAAGTGAACGGGGTTGATGGAGTCGTACTCGTCGTGATTCAGATCACCGATGATCAAGTGCCGAACGGACGGCACCTCCGCGTTCAACACACGTACAGCCCGGTGACGTCTCCCACGCCTTGATCCAGCAAGGAGAGAGGGAGAGGTTGAGGAAGACTCCATCCAACAGCAGCATAACGGCATGGTGGTGGTGGAAGAGCGTGGCAATCCCGCAGGGCTTCGCCGAGCACCTACGGGAGAGAAGATGTGTCACGGGAGGGAGAGGGAGGCAACCAAAGGCCTTGGGTCTGATTGCTCCTCCTTTTCCCCACTATATATAGGGCCAAGGGAGAGGGGGAGGGCGCAGCCTTGCCCCCTCCTCCAAGGAAGGGGTGCGGCTAAGGATGGGGAGGAGTCCATCCTCCCCAAGGCACCTCGGAGGTGCCTTCCCCCTTGAGGACTCTTCCCTTTTTTTCTTTATCTTGGCGCATGGGCCTCTAGGGGCTGGTGCCCTTGGCCCATATAGGCCAAGGCGCACCCCCTACAGCCCATGTGGCCCCCCGGGGCAGGTGGCCCCACCCGGTGGGCCCCCGGGACCCTTCCGGTGGTCCCGGTACAATACCGATGACCCCGAAACTTGTCCCGATGGCCGAAACAGGACTTCCTATATATAAATCTTTACCTCCGGACCATTCCGGAACTCCTCGTGACGTCCGGGATCTCATCCGGGACTCCGAACAACATTCGGTAACCACATACAAGCTTCCTTTATAACCCTAGCGTCATCGAACCTTAAGTGTGTAGACCCTACGGGTTCGGGAGACATGCAGACATGACCGAGACGTTCTCCGGTCAATAACCAACAGCGGGATCTGGATACCCATGTTGGCTCCCACATGTTCCACGATGATCTCATCGGATGAACCATGATGTCAAGGACTCAATCGATCCCGTATTCAATTCCCTTTGTCTAGCGGTATTTTACTTGCCCGAGATTCGATCATCGGTATCCAATACCTTGTTCAATCTCGTTACCGGCAAGTCACTTTACTCGTTCCGTAACACATCATCCCGTGATCAACTCCTTGGTCACATTGCGCATATGATGATGTCCTACCGAGTGGGCCCAGAGATACCTCTCCGTTTACACGGAGTGACAAATCCCAGTCTCGATCCGCATAAAACAATAGATACTTTCGGAGATACCTGTAGTGCACCTTTATAGTCACCCAGTTACGTTGTGACGTTTGATACACCCAAAGCACTCCTACGGTATCCAGGAGTTACACGATCTCATGGTCAAAGGAAGAGATACTTGACATTGGCAAAGCTCTAGCAAATGAACTACACGATCTTTTGTGCTAGTCTTAGGATTGGGTCTTGTCCATCACATCATTCTCCTAATGATGTGATCCCGTTATCAATGACATCCAATGTCCATAGCCAGGAAACCATGACTATCTGTTGATCACAACGAGCTAGTCAACTAGAGGCTCACTAGGGACATATTGTGGTCTATATATTCACACGTGTATTACGATTTCCGGATAATACAGTTATAGCATGAATAAAAGACAATTATCATGAACAAGGAAATATAATAATAATACTTTTATTATTGCCTCTAGGGCATATTTCCAACAGTCTCCCACTTGCACTAGAGTCAATAATCTAGTTCACATCGCCATGTGATTAACACTCACAGGTCACATCGCCATGTGACTAATACCCAAGAGTTTACTAGAGTCAGTAGTCTAGTTCACATCACTATGTGATTAACACTCAATGAGTTTTATGTTTGATCATGTTTCTTGTGAGAGAGGTTTTAGTCAACGGGTCTGAACCTTTCAGATCCGTATGTGCTTTACAAATCTCTATGTCATCTCCTAGATGCAGCTACCACGTTCTATTTGGAGCTATTCCAAACAACTGTTCTACTTGGAGCTATTCTAAATTATTGCTCCATTATATGTATCCGGTCTCTCTACTCAGAGCTATCCGGATAGGTGTTAAGCTTGCATCGACGTAACCTTTACGACGAACTCTTTTACCACCTCCATAATCGAGAAAAATTCCTTAGTCCACTAGTTACTAAGGATAAATTTGACCGTTGTCCTGTGAGCCATTCTTGGATCACTCTTGTACCCCTTGACTGACTCATGGCAAGGCACACTTTCGGTGCGGTACACAGCATAGCATACTGAAGAGCCTACGTCTTGAGCATAGGGGACGACCTTCGTCCTTTCTCTCTATTCTGCCGTGGTCGAGCTTTAAGTCTTAACTTCGTACCTTACAACTCAGGCAAGAACTTCTTCTTTGACTGATCCATCTTGAACACCTTCAAGATCATGTCAAGGTATATGCTCATTTTGAAAGTATTATTAAGCATTTTGATCTATCCTTATAGATCTTGATGCTCAATGTTCAAGTAGCTTAATTCAGGTTTTCTATTGAAAAACACCTTTCAAATATCCCTATATGCTTTCTAGAAATTCTACATCATCTCTGATCATCAATATGTTAACAACATATACTCATCAGAAATTCTATAGTGCTCCCACTCACTTCTTTGGAAATACAAGTTTCTCATAAACTTTGTACAAACCCAAAATTTTTGATCATCATCAAAGCATACATTCCAACTCCGAGATGCTCACTCCAGTCCTTAGAAGGATTGCTGGAGCTTTGCATACTTATTAGCATCCTTCGGGATTGACAAAACCTTCCGGTTGTATCACATACAACCTTTCCTCAAGAAAATCGTCGAGGAAACAATGTTTTTGACATCCTATCTGCAAGATTTCATAAATAATGCAGTAATCGCTAATATAATTCCAACAGACTCTTAGCATCGCCACGAGTGAGAAAATCTCATCGTAGTCAACTCCTTGAACTTGTCGGAAAACATCTTAACGACAAGTCGAGCTTTCTTAATGGTGACATTTACCATCATTGTCCGTCTTCCTTTTGAAATCCATCTGTACTCATTAGCCTTACGACCATCGAGCCGTTCTGCCAAAGTCTACACTTTGTTTTCATACATGGATCCTCTCTCGGATTTTATGGCCTCAAGCCATTTATCGGAATCCGGGCCCACCATCGCTTCTCCATAGCTCGTAGGTTCATTGTTGTCTAGCAACATGACTTCCAAGACAGGATTACCGTACCACTCTGAAGTAGTACGTATCCTTGTCACCCTACGAGGTACGGCAGTGATTTGATCCGAAACTTCATGATCAATATCATAAGCTTCCACTTCAATTGGTGTAGGTGCCACGGGAACAACTTCCTGTGCCCTGCTACACACTGGTTGAAGTGATGGTTCAATAACCTCATCAAGTCTCCACCATCCTCCCACTCAACTCTTTCGAGAGAAACCTTTCCTCGAGAAAGGACCCGATTCTAGAAACAATTCATATTGCTTTCGGATCTGAATTAGGAGGTATACCCAACTGTTTTGGGTGTCCTATGAAGATGCATTTTATCCGCTTTGGGTTCGAGCTTAATCCTGAAACTTTTTCACATAAGCAGCCCCAAACCTTTAAGAAACGACAACTTAGGTTTCTCTAAACCATAATTCAAACGGTGTCATCTCAACGGAATTATGTGGTGCCCTATTTAAAGTGAATGTGGTTGTCTTTAATGCCTAACCCATGAACGATAGTGGTAATTCGATAAGAGACATCATGGTACGCACCATATCCAATAGGGTGCAACTATGATGTTCGGACACACCATCACACTATGGTGTTCCAGGCGGTATTAATTATGAAACAATTTCCACAATGTCTTAATTGTGTTCCAAAACTCGTAACTCAGATATTCATCTCTATGATCATATCATAGACATTTTATCCTCTTGTCACAATGATCTTCTACTTCACTCTGAAATTACTTGAACCATTCAATAATTCAGACTTGTGTTTCATCAAGTAAATATACTCAACATTTACTCGAATCATCTGTGAAGTAAGAACATAATGATATTCACTGCATGCCTCAGCACTCATTCGACTGCACACATCAAAATGTGTTACTTCCAACAAGTTGCTATCTTGTTCCATCTTACTGAAAATGAGGCTTTTCAGTCATCTTGACCATGTGGTATGATTTGCATATCTCAAGTGATTCAAAATCAAGTGAGTCCGAATGATCCATTTGCATGGAGTTTCTTCATGCATATACACCAATAGACATGGTTCGCATGTCTCAAACTTTTCAAAAACGAGTGAGTCCAAAGATCCATCAACATGGAGCTTCTTCATGCGTTTTATACCAATATGACTTACACAGCAGTGCCACAAGTAAGTGGTACTATCATTACTATCTTATATCTTTTGGCATGAAAATGTGTCTCACTACGATCGAGATTCAATAAACCATTCATTTTATGTGTAAGACCATTGAAGGTATTATTCAAATAAACAGAGTAACCATTATTCTCCTTAAATGAATAACCGTATTGCGATAGACATAATCCAATCATGTCTATGCTCAACGCAAACACCAATCTCGGTGGTAGAGGGAGCGTGCGATGCTTGATCATATCAACCTTGGAAATACTTCCAACATATATCGTCAGCTCACCCTTAGCTAGTCTCCGTTTATTCCGTAGCTTTTATTTCGAGTTACTAACACTTAGCAACCGAACCGGTATCTAATACCCTGGTGCTACTAGGAGTACTAGTAAAGTACACATTAACATAATGTATATCCAATATACTTCTATCGACCTTGCCAGCCTTCTCATCTACCAAGTATCTAGGGTAATGCTGCTCCAGTGGTTGTTCCCCTTATTACAGAAGCACTTAGTCTCGGGTTTGGGTTCAACCTCGGGTTTCTTCATTGGTGCAGCAGCTGATTTGCCGTTTCATGAAGTATCCCTTCTTTCCCTTGCCCTTCTTGAAACTAGTGGTTTCACCAACCATCAACAATTGATGCTCCTTCTTGATTTCTACTTTCGCGGTGTCAAACATCACGAATATTTCAAGGATCATTATATCTATCCCTGATATGTTATAGTTCATCACGAAGCTCTAGCAGCTTGGTGGCAATGACTTTGGGGAAACATCACTATCTCATCTGGAGGATCAACTCCCACTCGATTCAAGTGATTGTTGTGCTCAGACAATCTGAGCACAAGCTCAACGATTGAGCTTTTCTCCCTTAGTTTGCAGGCTAAGAAAATTGTCGGAGGTCTCATACCTCTTGACGTGGGCACGAGCCTGAAATCCTAATTTCAGCCCTCGAAACATCTCATATGTTCCGCGACGTTTCGAAAACGTCTTTGGTGCCTCTACTTAAACCATTTAACTGAACTATCACGTAGTTATCAAAACGTGTATGTTCGATGTTCGAAACATCCACAAACGACGTTTGGGGTTCAGCACACTAAGCAGTGCATTAAGGACATAAGCGTTCTAGTGTCCGCATAATTGCTACTTTCAACTTTCAACTATATTTCTCTAGAACATATCTAAAAAAAGTAGAACTAAAGCGTGAACTACGACATAATTTGCAAAAGGTCTTTGACTATGTTCAGGATAATTAAGTTCATCTTATGAACTCCCACTTAGATAGACATCCCTTTGGTCATCTAAGTGATCACATGATCCGAGTCAACTAGGCCGTGTCCGATCATCACGTGAGACGGACTAGTTAACGTCGGTGAACATCTTCATGTTGATCGTATCTACTATACGACTCATGCTCGACCTTTCGGTCTCCGTGTTCCGAGGCCATGTCTGCACATGCTAGGCTCGTCAAGTTAACCCTAAGTGTTTTCGCTGTGTAAAACTGTCTTACACCCGTTGTATGTGAACGTAAGAATCCATCACACCCGATCATCACGTGGTGCTTAGAAGCGACGAACTGTAGCAACGGTGCACAGTTAGGGGAGAACACTTCTTGAAATTTTGTAAGGGATCATCTTATTTACTACCGTCGTCCTAAGTAAACAAGATGCATAAACATGATAAACATCACATGCAATCAAATAGTGACATGATATGGCCAATATCATTTTGCTCCTTTTGATCTTCATCTTCGGGGCTCCATGATCATCATCGTCACCGGCACGACACCATGATCTCCATCATCATGATCTCCATCTTCGTGTCTTCATGAAGTTGTCACGCCAACGACTACTTCTACTTCTATGACTAACGCGTTTAGCAATAAAGTAAAGTAGTTTACATGGCGTTCTTTAATGACACGCAGGTCATACAAAAAATAAAGACAACTCCTATGGCTCCTGCCGGTTGTCATACTCATCGACATGCAAGTCGTGAATCCTATTACAAGAACATGATCAATCTCATACATCACATATATCATTCATCACATCCTTTTGGCCATATCACATCACATAGCATACCCTGCAAAAACAAGTTAGACGTCCTCTAATTGTTGTTGCATGTTTTACGTGGCTGCTATGGGTTTCTAGCAAGAACGTTTCTTACCTACGCAAGACCACAACGTGATATGCCAATTGCTATTTACCCTTCATAAGGACCCTTTTCATCGAATCCGTTCCGACTAAAGTGGGAGAGACTGGCACCCGCTAGCCACCTTATGCACCAAGTGCATGTCAATCGGTGGAACCTGTCTCACGTAAGAGTACGTGTAAGGTCGGTCCGGGCCGCTTCATCCCACAATACCGTCGAAACAAGATTGGACTAGTAACGGTAAGCATATTGAACAACATCAACGCCCACAACTACTTTGTGTTCTACTCGTGCAAAGAATCTACGCAATAGACCTAGCTCATGATGCCACTTTTGGGGAACGTAGCAGAAATTCAAAATTTTCCTACGTAACACCAAGATCTATCTATGGAGAGACCAGCAACGAGTAGAAAGGGGAGTGCATCTACATACCCTTGTAGATCGCTAAGCGGAAGCGTTCAAGTGAACGGGGTTGATGGAGTCGTACTCGTCGTGATTCAGATCACCGATGATCCTAGTGCCGAACGGACGGCACCTCCGCGTTCAACACACGTACAGCTCGACGATGTCTCCCACGCCTTGATCCAGCAAGGAGAGAGGGAGAGGTTGAGGAAGACTCCATCCAGCAGCAGCACAACGGCGTGGTGGTGATGGAGGAGCGTGGCAATCCTGCAGGGCTTCGCCAAGCACCTACGGGAGAGGAGGAGGTGTCACGGGAGGGAGGGAGGCGCCAAGGGCTCAGGTATGGATGCCCTTAACTTCGTACCTTACAACTCAGGCAAGAACTCCTTTTTTGACTGATCCATCTTGAACACCTTCAAGATCACGTCAAGGCATGTGCTCATTTGAAAGTACCATTAAGCGTTTTGATCTATCCTTATAGATCTTGATGCTCAATGTTCAAGTAGCTTAATCCAGGTTTTCCATTGAAAACACTTTCCAAATAACCCTATATGCTTTCCAGAAATTCTACGTCATTTCTGATCATTAATATGTCAACAACATATACTCATCAGAAATTCTATAGTGCTCCCACTCACTTCTTTGGAAATACAAGTTTCTCATAAACTTTGTATACACCCTAAATCTTTGATCATCATCAAAGCATACATTCCAACTCCGAGATGCTCACTCCAGTCCTCAGAAGGATTGCTGGAGCTTTGCATACTTATTAGCATATTTCAGGATAGACAAAACCTTCCGGTTGTATCACATACAACCTTTCCTCAAGAATCGTCGAGGAAACAATGTTTTGACATCCTATCTGCAAGATTTCATAAATAATGCAGTAATTGCTAATATAATTCCAACATACTCTTAGCATCGCTACGAGTGAGAAAGTCTCATCGTAGTCAACTCCTTGAACTTGTCGAAAAACATCTCAACGACAAGTCGACCTTTCTCAATGGTGACACTTACCATCATTGTCTGTCTTCCTTTCAAAATCCATATGTACCTAACAGCCTTATGACCATCAAGTAGTTCTTCCAAAGTCTACACTTTGTTTTCATACATGGATCCTCTCTCGGGTTTTATGGCCTTGAGCCATTTATCGGAATCCAGGCCCACCATCGCTTCTCCATAGCTCGTAGGTTCATTGTTGTCTAGCAACATGACTTCCAAGACAGGATTACTGTACCACTCTGAAGTAGTACGTATCCTTGTCACCCTACGAGGTTTGGGAGTGACTTGATCTGAAGTTTCATGATCACTATCATAAGCTTCTACTTCAATTGGTGTAGGTGCCACAGGAACAACTTCCTGTGCCCTGCTACACACTGGTTGAAGTGATGGTTCAGTAACCTCATCAAGTCTCCACCATCCTCCCACTCAATTCTTTCGAGAGAAACCTTTCCTCGAGAAAGGACCCAATTCTAGAAACAATTCATATTGCCTTCGGATCTGAATTAGGAGGTATACCCAACTGTTTTGGGTGTCCTATGAAGATGTACTTTATCCGCTTTGGGTTCGAGCTTAATCCTGAAACTTTTTCACATAAGCGTCGCAGCCCCAAACCTTTAAGAAATGACAACTTAGGTTTCTCTAAACCATAATTCATACGGTGTCATCTCATCGGAATTACGTGGTGCCCTATTTAAAGTGAATGTGGTTGTCTTTAATGCCTAACCCATAAACTATCCTGGCAGTTCGATAAGAGACATCATGGTATGCATCATATCCAATAGGGTGCAACTATGATGTTCGGACACACCATCACACTATGGTGTTCCAGGCGGTATTAATTGTGAAACAATTTCCACAATGTCTTAATTGTGTGCCAAAACTCGTAACTCAGATACTCATCTCTATGATCATATCATAGACATTTTATCCTCTTGTCACAATCTTCTACTTCACTCTGAAATTACTTGAACCATTCAATAATTCAGACTTGTGTTTCATCAAGTAAATATTCTCAACATCTACTCGAATCATCTGTGAAGTAAGAACATAACGATATTCACTGCATGCCTCAGCACTCATTGGACTGCACGCATCAAAATGTGTTGCTTCCAACAAGTTGCTATCTTGTTACATCTTACTGAAAACGAGGCTTTTCAGTCATCTTGCCCATGTGGTATGATTTGCATGTCCCAAGTGATTCAAAATCAAGTGAGTCAAAACGGTCCATTTGCATGGAGTTTCTTCATGCATATACACCAATAGACATGGTTCGCATGTCTCAAACTTTTCAAAAACGAGTGAGCCCAAAGATCCATCAATATGGAGCTTCTTCATGCGTTTTATACCGATATGACTTACGTGGCAGTGCCACAAGTAGGTGGTTCTATCATTACTATCTTTTGGCATGAACATGTGTATCACTACGATCGAGATTTAATAAACCATTCATTTTAGGTGTAAGACCATTGAAGGTATTATTCAAATAAACAGAGTAACGATTATTCTCCTTAAATGAATAACCGTATTGCGATAGACGTAATCCAATCATGTCTATGCTCAACGCAAACACCAAACAACAATTATTTAGGTTTAACACCAATCTCTTTGGTAGAGGGAGCGTGCGATGCTTGATCATATGAAGCTTGGAAAAACTTCCAACACATATCGTCAGCTCACCTTTAGCTAGTCTCCGTTTATTCCGTAGCCTTTTGTTTCGAGTTACTAACACTTAGCAACCGAACCGGTATCTAATACCCTGGTGCTACTAGGAGTACTAGCAAAGTACACATTAACACAATGTATATCCAATATACTTCTATCGACCTTGCCAGCCTTCTTATCTACCAAGTATCTAGGGTAATTCTGCTCTAGTGGTTGTTCCCCTTATTACAGAAGCACTTAGTCTCGGGTTTGGGTTTTACCTTGGGTTTCTTCACTAGAGCAGCAGCTGATTTGCCGTTTCATGAAGTATCCCTTCTTGCCCTTGCCCTTCTTGAAACTAGTGGTTTCACCAACCATCAACAATTGATGCTCCTTTTTGATTCCTACTTTCGCGGTGTCAAACATCGCGAATACCTCAAGGATCATCATATCTATCCCTGATATGTTATAGTTCATCACGAAGCTCTAACAGCTTGGTGGCAATGACTTTGGAGAACCATCACTGTCTTATCTGGAAGATCAACTCCCACTCGATTCAAATGATTGTTGTACTCAGACAATCTGAGCACAAGCTCAACAATTGAGCTTTTCTCCTTAGTTTGCAGGTTAAGAAAGTCATCGGAGGTCTTATACCTCTTGACATGGGCACGAGCCTGAAATCCCAATTTCAGCCCTCAAAACATCTCATATGTTTCGCGATGTTTCAAAAACGTCTTTGGTGCCTCAACTCTAAACCGTTTAACTGAACTACCACGTAGTTATCAAAACGTGTATGTCAGATGTTCGCAACAACCACAGACAACGTTCGAGGTTCAGCACACTGAGCGGTGCATTAAGGACATAAGCCTTCTATGAAGCAATGAGGACAATCCTCAGTTTACGGACCTAGTCCGCATAATTGCTACTATCAACTTTCAACTAATTTTTCTCTAGGAACATATCTAAACAGTAGAACTATAGCGTGAGCTACGACATAATTTGCAAAAACCTTTTGACTATGTTCAGGATAATTAAGTTCATCTTATGAACTCCCACTCAGATAGACATCCCTCTGGTCATCTAAGTGATCACATGATCCGAGTCAAACTAGGCCGTGTCCGATCATCACGTGAGACGGACTAGTCATCATCGGTGAACATCTTCATGTTGATCGTATCTTCTATACGACTCATGCTCGACCTTTCGGTCTCCGTGTTCCGAGGCCATGTCTGTACATGCTAGGCTCGTCAAGTTAACCCTAAGTGTTTTCGCTGTGTAAAACTGTCTTACACCCGTTGTATGTGAACGTAAGAATCTATCACACCCGATCATCACGTGGTGCTTCGAAACGACGAACTGTAGCAACGGTGCACAGTTAGGGGAGAACACTTCTTGAAATTTTGTAAGGGATCATCTTATTTACTACCGTCGTCCTAAGTAAACAAGATGCATAAACATGATAAACATCACATGCAATCAAATAGTGACATGATATGGCCAATATCATTTTGCTCCTTTTGATCTTCATCTTCGGGGCTCCATGATCATCATCGTCACCGGCATGACACCATGATCTCCATCATCATGATCTCCATCATCGTGTCTTCATGAAGTTGTCACGCCAACGACTACTTCTACTTCTATGACTAACGTTTAGCAATAAAGTAAAGTAAGTTACATGGCGTTCTTTAATGACACGCAGGTCATACAAAAAATAAAGACAACTCCTATGGCTCCTGCCGGTTGTCATACTCATCGACATGCAAGTCGTGAATCCTATTACAAGAACATGATCAATCTCATACATCACATATATCATTCATCACATCCTTTTGGCCATATCACATCACATAGCATACCCTGCAAAAACAAGTTAGACGTCCTCTAATTGTTGTTGCATGTTTTACGTGGCTGCTATGGGTTTCTAGCAAGAACGTTTCTTACCTACGCAAGACCACAACGTGATATGCCAATTGCTATTTACCCTTCATAAGGACCCTTTTCATCAAATCCGTTCCGACTAAAGTGGGAGAGACTGGCACCCGCTAGCCACCTTATGCAGCAAGTGCATGTCAATCGGTGGAACCTGTCTCACGTAAGAGTACGTGTAAGGTCGGTCCGGGCCGCTTCATCCCACAATACCGTCGAAACAAGATTGGACTAGTAACGGTAAGCATATTGAACAACATCAACGCCCACAACTACTTTGTGTTCTACTCGTGCAAAGAATCTACGCAATAGACCTAGCTCATGATGCCACTGTTGGGGAACGTAGCAGTAATTCAAAATTTTCCTACGCGTCACCAAGATCTATCTATGGAGAGACCAGCAACGAGTAGAAGGAGAGTGCATCTACATACCCTTGTAGATCGCTAAGCGGAAGCGTTCAAGTGAACGGGGTTGATGGAGTCGTACTCGTCGTGATTCAGATCACCGATGATCAAGTGCCGAACGGACGGCACCTCCGCGTTCAACACACGTACAGCCCGGTGACGTCTCCCACGCCTTGATCCAGCAAGGAGAGAGGGAGAGGTTGAGGAAGACTCCATCCAACAGCAGCATAACGGCATGGTGGTGGTGGAAGAGCGTGGCAATCCCGCAGGGCTTCGCCGAGCACCTACGGGAGAGAAGATGTGTCACGGGAGGGAGAGGGAGGCAACCAAAGGCCTTGGGTCTGATTGCTCCTCCTTTTCCCCACTATATATAGGGCCAAGGGAGAGGGGGAGGGCGCAGCCTTGCCCCCTCCTCCAAGGAAGGGGTGCGGCTAAGGATGGGGAGGAGTCCATCCTCCCCAAGGCACCTCGGAGGTGCCTTCCCCCTTGAGGACTCTTCCTTTTTTTCTTTATCTTGGCGCATGGGCCTCTAGGGGCTGGTGCCCTTGGCCCATATAGGCCAAGGCGCACCCCCTACAGCCCATGTGGCCCCCCGGGGCAGGTGGCCCCACCCGGTGGGCCCCCGGGACCCTTCCGGTGGTCCCGGTACAATACCGATGACCCCGAAACTTGTCCCGATGGCCGAAACAGGACTTCCTATATATAAATCTTTACCTCCGGACCATTCCGGAACTCCTCGTGACGTCCGGGATCTCATCCGGGACTCCGAACAACATTCGGTAACCACATACAAGCTTCCTTTATAACCCTAGCGTCATCGAACCTTAAGTGTGTAGACCCTACGGGTTCGGGAGACATGCAGACATGACCGAGACGTTCTCCGGTCAATAACCAACAGCGGGATCTGGATACCCATGTTGGCTCCCACATGTTCCACGATGATCTCATCGGATGAACCATGATGTCAAGGACTCAATCGATCCCGTATTCAATTCCCTTTGTCTAGCGGTATTTTACTTGCCCGAGATTCGATCGTCGGTATCCAATACCTTGTTCAATCTCGTTACCGGCAAGTCACTTTACTCGTTCCGTAACACATCATCCCGTGATCAACTCCTTGGTCACATTGCGCATATGATGATGTCCTACCGAGTGGGCCCAGAGATACCTCTCCATTTACACGGAGTGACAAATCCCAGTCTCGATCCGCATAAAACAATAGATACTTTCGGAGATACCTGTAGTGCACCTTTATAGTCACCCAGTTACGTTGTGACGTTTGATACACCCAAAGCACTCCTACGGTATCCAGGAGTTACACGATCTCATGGTCAAAGGAAGAGATACTTGACATTGGCAAAGCTCTAGCAAACGAACTACACGATCTTTGTGCTATGCTTAGGATTGGGTCTTGTCCATCACATCATTCTCCTAATGATGTGATCCCGTTATCAACGACATCCAATGTCCATAGCCAGGAAACCATGACTATCTGTTGATCACAACGAGCTAGTCAACTAGAGGCTCACTAGGGACATATTGTGGTCTATATATTCACACGTGTATTACGATTTCCGGATAATACAGTTATAGCATGAATAAAAGACAATTATCATGAACAAGGAAATATAATAATAATACTTTTATTATTGCCTCTAGGGCATATTTCCAACACTCTCCATGTCGCGCAAGCGTGAGGGATCCCCGCTATAGGGTTTGCAATATGTTCATGATTTGCTTATGGTGGGTGGCGTGAGTGACAGAAGCACAGACCCGAGTAAGTAGGTTCTTTGCGTATGGGATAAAGAGGACTTGATACTTTAATGCTATGGTTGGGTTTTACCTTAATGATCTTTAGCAGTTGCGGATGCTTGCTAGAGTTCCAATCATAAGTGCATATGATCCAAGTAGAGAAAGTATGTTAGCTTATGCCCTCCCTAAAATAAAATTGCAATAATGATTATCAGTCTAGTTGTCGGTTGCCTAGGGACAAATAACTTTCTCGTAACAAAAAGCTCTCTACTAAAACTAATTTTGTTGTGTCTTTATCTAAATAGCCCCTACTTTTTATTTACGCGCTCTTTATTACCTTGCAAACCTATTCAACAACACCTACAAAGTACTTCTAGTTTCATACTTGTTCTAGGTAAAGCGAATGTCAAATGTCTGTAGAGTTGTATCGGTGGTCGATATAACTTGAGGGAATATTTGTTCTACCTTTAGCTCCTCGTTGGGTTCGACACTCTTACTTACCGAAAACTGTTGCGATCCCCTATACTTGTGGGTTATCACATACCCGAATGAATTTCAAAGTAAACATTTTCAGTAGGTTGGGGAGAAACTATTTTATCTACCGGTCGGGGTGAAGATACCCCGAACAAGCCCCTCAAAGGATTACTTTCCATAGTAACAAGTGACAGTAAATTTCAGCACACTATATAAATTTTTCCTTACCAAATTCCACCTACCAAAGGCGCTTCACTCCCCGGCAACGGCGCCAGAAAAGAGTCTTGATGACCCACAAGTATAGGGGATCTATCATAGTCCTTTCTATAAGTAAGAGTGTCAAACCCAACGAGGAGCAGAAGGAAATGATAAGCGGTTTTCAGCAAGGTATTCTCTGCAAGCACTGAAATTATCGGTAACAGATATTTTCGTGATAAGGTAATTGGTAACGAGTAACAAGTAACAAGTGTAAATAAAGTGTAGCAAGATGGCCCAATCCTTTTTGTAGCAAAGGACAAGCCTGGACAAACTCTTATATGAAAGAAAGCGCTCCCGAGGACACATGGGAATTATCGTCAAGCTAGTTTTCATCACGTTCATATGATTCGCGTTCGGTACTTTGATAATTTGATATGTGGGTGGACCGGTGCTTGGGTGCTGTACTTACTTGGACAAACTTCCCACTTATGATTAACTCCTATTGCAAGCATCCGCAACTACAAAAGAAGTATTAAGGTAAACCTAACCATAGCATGAAACATATGGATCCAAATCAGCCCCTTACGAAGCAACACATAAACTAGGGTTTAAGCTTCTATCACTCTACCAACCCATCATCTACTTATTACTTCCCAATGCCTTCCTCTAGGCCCAAACAATGGTGAAGTGTCATGTAGTCGACGTTCACATGACACCACTAGAGGAGAGACAACATACTTCTCATCAAAATATCGAACGAATACCAAATTCACATGAATACTAATAGCAAGACTTCTCCCATGTCCTCAGGAACAAACGTAACTACTCACAAAGCATATTCATGTTCATAATCATAGGGGTATTGCTATGCATAATGGATCTGAACATATGATCTTCCACCAAGTAAACCAACTAGCATCAACTACAAGCAGTCATCAACACTACTAGCAACCCACAGGTACCAATCTGAGGTTTGGGTACAAAGATTGGATACAAGAGATGAACTAGGGTTTGATATGAGATGGTGCTGGTGAAGATGTTGATGGAGATTGACCCCCTCCCGATGATTGGATCGTTGGTGATGATGATGGTGATGATTTGTAGCGACCCGACCTCAAACGGTCAAGTCTCTGTGCTTCAGTGTCATCCCCGGATCAGTAATGCTGACACACACAGTACTCGAAGGATTTATAACAAAGTAGCAATCACACACTTATTACATCGATTGTCTCAAAAGAGAATTTATTACAATAAATATGGCTTAAGGCCATCTAATACGATAACAGCGGAAGGCTTGGAAGCTAAAGTGAGTCCATCAACTCCAACGGCATAGCTGAGCTGCACGGCAACGACCTAATGAACCTTACTCCTCGTTTGAAAAGTCTGCAACATAATACGTTGCAGCCCAAAAACGGGTTAGCACATGGAATATGCTGGCAATATAACATAGTAGATCAAGAGCAGAATAATGCTATCATTACATGCATATTTGGCTGGTGGAAAGCTCTATGGTTATAGTTTTCGCGAAAAGCCAATTTTTCCGTACAACAAAGGAATAAATTTTATTTAACTATCATGGTAGTTGAAACATCATTGAGAAGGTTCCTCCAACTCAATCGAAATTAAAGTAATTATCAACCCAACAATATTAATTAATAGTGATGAGATACTTAGGATACTCCAAGTACTAGATACTCAAGGTTGTCCATAACCGGGGACACGGCTAACCATGTAACATCCCAAATTTTCAATTTGGAATGTTATACATAGATCATCATTGCATATCATATTTTATTTGCATTTTGGCTTGATCCTAGAAATCCTACGCAACTCAAGGACCCATGGAGAGAGTTGGGGATTTCGTTATTTTCATATTTGGGGTTTTCTCAAAATTTGAAAATAGGATCATTTGATTTAATTATTTTATGTTCAATAATTCCAATTATAAAAATAAGTGAGAGGGAATAAAATGACTTTCCGAAATTAAAGGAATATTGAGGATTTAATAAAAAAATCAAATAAGATTTTATTTTTGGAGTTTTTCGCTGTTTTGTTTGAATTTATGAAAATACGTGTTTTTCAAAATTGCATTTAGGCCCCAAATAAATGTTCACCTTGTCCGACATGATTTTAGAAGTTGGGGAAATTTTATTTCGGGATTTTTGGAGTCAGTTCAGTATTTCTTTTATTTGTTTTTCTGCGGGAAACTATTTAAAAAAAGAAGAAAAAAACGAACCGACCTAGCCGGGCCGTACCCGACCCGGACTCTAGCTCGGCCGGCCTTTATAAGCCGGGGGAGCCCAGCCCCGAGCCACCCAGCCCCGCCCTAACCCTAGCCACCGCCGCCGCCGCTTGCACCGTGCGCCGCCGACCGCCGCCGCCCCGCCGGAGTTCGCCGCCGCCGGAGGTAGCCGCCGGTCTTCACCGGTCAACCGCCCGGTTTAAAAAAAACCGCGGTCATTTTCTTTTTTAGATCGGTTTATTTTTTTCTAGTTTAGTTTATTTAGCGGACATTCGTTTTTACGAACAGTTTTCGTAGGTTAGCCGCAGGCAGCTAACGTTCGTTCGTTAGTCTGTTCGTCGTTTTTTCTTTTTCTCGGATTTTCCGCGATTATTTCTGATCGCGATTTCTGATCCGATTTTTGTTTTAGTTTAACTTTTCGCTCGTTTATCAGATTCAGTCAATTCAAGCGCCTAGAGTTTCGGCTCGAAATCCTCTTTCCGTTTAACCAACTCAAATAAGTTTTTGCTTCTGTAAAATTTGACTTAGATCCAGATTATTAAACAAAGCTTGTTTCTTTCGCTGTTTGTTTTTCGTTGTTTCGTTCGATTGTTTCTTTTTGCAAACCGGAGTTCTTAAGTTGAACTTTCTGGTTAGATCTCTTATTCGAGTTTTACCTGTGCATTAGATGAGTGCTTATTGTGTGCTTGTTTGTTTGTGATAGAGTACCCGGAGTGCGCCGCTTGCTACTTCGAATCTCTAGGTTTCACGGACCATCAGCAAGGCAAGTAACACTTTGATCATACCTCTTACTACCCAGTTTTATTGCATTAGATCAATCCTCAAATATTGCATGATTAGGATCTAATTAAATTGTGGGTTTTGGGAAAGTAGATGAGGTAGTATCTATTACCTGTTTTATTATCAAACCCTTGAGAGTTACTTCTACGTTTGCTTATATTGCCATGCTATGCTAGTAGACGTGGATTGGGTGAGTGTATCCATGACAGATGTGAGATTGTTAATTATGGTTTATTTAAGGTGGCAACTTTAATACACATCTGGGTGGATTGAGGCACCTGGGTATTCCACCGATTGCCTATTTTTCTTTATGGACCGCCACCCAGGCTCAAAGGGATCACGAGATTATTTCATACTAGAAACTTCCGTGTGCATCCACAAGCTACTATGGGCTCTAGCAAAGTTGATTAAGTCATGCGAACTCTTACAGTGGTAGACTAGCAGATGTAGGGGAAAATAGGTGTAACGGTCTACCCGATCGTAAGGTGCTAGCGCTTCTGAAAGACTATGTCTCGATCATCCGTTTCTCAAACACCGTGTAGTGCGAGAATCCCAACGGAGGAGATCGAGTCTTGTGGGGAAAACTGCGCAAACCTCTACAGAGTGTATAAACTAATCATGGTTAGCCGTGTCCCCGGTTATGGACATCTTGAGTATCTAGTACCTGGATTATCATGTGAATCTCATCATTTGACTTTAATTAATTTTGTTGGGTTTTAATGATGATGTTTAATTGGGATTGACAGGGTGTCTACGCTCTCAATGTTTAAGAACTACCTTGATAGTTAAATAAAATTTATTCCTTTGGAGTAGGGAAAAATTGGCTTTACGCAAAACTGTAACCATAGAGCTTTCCACCAGCCAAATATGCATGTAGTATAGCCTATTTCTGTTCATTACTCTCTATGTGTTACATTGCCAGCATATTCCATGTGCTGACCCGTTTTCGGGCTGCAATGTTCATGTTGCAGACTTTTCATACAACAAGTAAGGTGCCTTTAGGTCGTGGTTCTATACTCAGTGATGCCGTTGGAGTTGATGGACTCACTTATCTTCCAAGCCTTCGCTATTATCGTTATTAGATGGCCTTAAGCCATATTATTTGTAATAAGTTCTCTTTTGAGACACTCATTGTAATAAGTGTGTGATTGCTACTCTGTTATAAATCCTTCAAGTACTGTGCGTGTCAGCATTACTGATCCAGGGATGACACTAAAGCACAGAGATCAGACTGTTTGAGGTCTGGTCGCTACAAGATGGTATCAGAGCACACACTAACTGTAGGACACGACCACTAAGCTAAAGCCCTAGATCACTACTCACTCTTCTCATTTCTATCCTTATCTTTTCTACTCTTTTAGGATGGCAGATGCAAGGAACAAGTTCACGCAACCGAATGAAGATACACCCTTTGGATGCCACTTGAAGGAAGTCACTAAGTACCTGAACATCGGAGTACCAAGCTTCACCAGGACCTACAATGCCACTTTACCCGAGGAGGAGCGCTGGATGATTCAAGTTCAAGTTCCAGGAAGGACGTTCGCGCCAGTCACCGGGCCCATAGAGTTTTCCTTTGATGCACTAACCTGGAGTCTAGGAAAGAGCATGGTGGCCCACATCACCATGGGACGTATTGGAGAAGTTTACCGCAATGATCTCAAGGATACTATCTACCAGATTTTTGGGTGCCGAGATGAGCACTGGGAAATGATCAGCACCAAGAAGGATCGATCAATTGCAGCTTTTATCCAAGAGTTAAACCAGCACATTCGACGCCAAGAAAACCAGATGTGCGCAGACATGATAGATCTGAAGAAGGTGATGACAAGAATCACGGAACTAGAGGAAGAACTCAAGGCTACACGTGAAGATTATGAGGAGGAAATCGTCGTACTAGTGGAGAAGAATGACGACCTCATTAAGAAGATCGGAATATTCATGGGAGACCCCACACCAGTAGAAGAAGACGCAGAACCCAAGGAGATTCGCCCGGAATACTACATCATCATCGACGACATCGACTCTGACCTGAGCGATGATGACTTTGAAGACAAAGCTGGAGCAGATATCATGGAGTCTGCAACCGAAGGATATTTCTAGTAGACCACCACATCAGTAGTAGTATTCCACCATGTAAATAGAGTAGTCCAAGCACTTTTGCGATAGTTAGACCGATTGTATGCCTTGTTGATTGATTGAGTGAAATGTTTGTGTTTGTCTCATGTGCATATGGGTAGTGCTTTCTCATTAGACCTCATTCTATTCTAATCTCTCCCATCTAAACCCCTCAGATGCCTCCGAGACATGACAATGGATTTGCCTTTCCACCGGAGCTCACTCAGTTGATC
Organism: Triticum aestivum; assembly: GCF_018294505.1. Classification (NCBI taxonomy): domain Eukaryota; kingdom Viridiplantae; phylum Streptophyta; class Magnoliopsida; order Poales; family Poaceae; genus Triticum; species Triticum aestivum. The sequence continues at coordinate 460,412,474 of NC_057800.1, forward strand.
CAGCAGCAGAATGCGTTGATGCAGTTGCTAGTCCAGAATCAGAATCAGGGGAACAACAACAACAACAACAACCCACCACCACCACCACCTGTTGATCACTTAACCCGTTTCCTTAGACTAAATCCGCCGGTGTTCTCCAGTAGCACCGAGCCTATAGTAGCAGATGATTGGCTCTGCAAGATTGGAAGGGAGTTAACCACTACAGGATGTACTGACGCTGAGAAGGTGTGTTTTGCCACACACCAGTTGGATGGACCAGCAGCATTATGGTGGGAGAATTACACTGTCACCTACCCTATAGCCATAGTGACATGGGACCAATTTTAGCAGGCTTTCCGTACAGCCCATGTTTCAGCCAGAGCTATGGCCATGAAGAAGCGTGAGTTTCGCAACTTGCGCCAAGGAGGACGGACAGTTGGCCAATACGTGGATGACTTTAGTAAGTTAGCACGTTATGCCCCGGATGACGTTGCTATAGATGCAGCTAAGCAGGAGAAGTTTTTGGAAAGACTGAATGATGAGTTGAGCATGCAGTTGATGGTAGCAACTTTCAACAACTACCAGGAACTGGTAGATCATGCTCTTATGATTGAAGGGAAGCAGCAGCAGATTGAGAACCGCAAGAGGAAGTATGGACAAGGGAAGTACAATTCAGGAGCTCAGCAGAAGCCACGTTTTACCCCAAAATTGGGAGGACATTTTCAGCATACCCATGGAGGAGAAAGTTTGCATAATCATAATGGCCCCAAGAACGGTAATGGGAATGGGGGAAGCAACGGTCAGAACCGTACCAACCCATCAACCCCAGCCAAGAAAGACCTGAGCCAAGTCACTTGTTATAAGTGTCAGAAGACCGGACATTATGCCAATGAATGTCCTAAAACCCAGAATGGAAATGGCAATGGAAGCTCTGGGAAGAAGACAAACCCTTTCAACAGGGGACAGGTGAACCACGTTAACGTGGAGGAAGTTGAAGCCCAGCCAGATGCAGTAATAGGTAAGTTTTTGGTTAAGTCATTTACTGCAATCGTTCTTTTTGATACTGGTGCATCACATTCATACATATGAAGGGGATTCGTGGATAAGTATAAACTGCCCACCAAGGTTCTTAGAACACCTATGTTAGTAAGCTCACCAGGAGTAGAGTATATGGCCAGTAAAGGATGTTTTCAAGTGCCAGTGAGTATAGGTAGGCTTGTGTTTCCCTCGGATTTAATCATTTTGGAATCGCAAGGTTTGGATGTAATTCTGGGTATGGATTGGCTATTGATGTATGGAGGAAACATCGATTGCGCTAGTAAGTCGATTTTGCTTACCACCCCAGAAGGAAGAAGGATCAAGTATGTGTCACGGCATGAGCTAAAGAGGACACAAGTAAATTCCCTAACAGGAGTTGTACAGGAGGAAGTACCAGTGGTAAAGGATTTTCCGGATGTATTTCCAGAAGAATTGCCCGGCATGCCACCGGATAGAGACATTGAGTTTTTGATTGAGCTTTTGCCAGGCACAGGACCAATATCTAAGAGAGCGCATATAATGCCTGCAAAGGATTTGGAGGAGATTAAGAAGCAGATTAAGGAGTTACTGGATAAGGGATATATTCGCCCAAGTTTGTCACCTTGGGGATCACCAGTACTTCTAGTGGAAAAGAAGGATGGATCGTTAAGGATGGTTGTTGATTATCGAGGATTGAATGAAGTGACGATCAAGAATAAGTACCCACTGCCGATGATCAATGATTTGTTTGACCAATTGCAAGGAGCTAAGGTATTTTCCAAGATCGATTTGCGATCAGGATACCACCAGTTGAAGATTCGAGAGCAGGACATACCTAAGACAGCTTTTACCACAAGGTATGGGCTGTATGAGTATACCGTTATGTCATTTGGTCTGACTAACGCACCTGCTTATTTTATGAACATGATGAACAAAGTGTTTATGGAGTTTTTGGATAAGTTCGTCGTAGTATTCATTGATGATATTCTGGTTTACTCGAAGAATGAAGAAGAACATAAAGAACATTTGCGTTTGGTACTTGGTAAGCTCAGAGAACATCAGTTATACGCCAAGTTCAGCAAATGTGAGTTTTGGTTGAAGGAAGTTGGATTCCTCGGACATGTTATATCCGGAGAAGGAATAGCAGTAGATCCCACCAAAGTTGTCACTGTGACAAATTGGGAAGCTCCAACAACAGTTGGAGAGATCCGGAGTTTTCTTGGACTCGCAGGATACTACCGGAGATTCATTGAAAATTTCTCGAAGATTGCAAAACCTATGACGGAGTTGTTGAAGAAGGATACCAAGTTCAATTGGACTGAGGAATGTGAGGCCAGTTTCCAGGAGTTGAAGAAACGTTTGGTTACCTCGCCAGTGTTGATTCTGCCAGATCAGCGCAAGGATTATGAGGTGTATTGCGACGCTTCACGTCGAGGACTTGGAGCAGTGCTTATGCAGGAGGGAAGAGTTGTTTCGTATGCTTCACGACAGCTTAAGCCCCATGAGTTGAATTATGCTACACATGATTTGGAGTTAGCAGCCGTAGTGCACACATTGAAGACTTGGAGACATTTTCTCATTGGAAACCATTGTGAGGTGTACACGGATCACAATAGTTTGAAGTACATCTTCACGCAGAAGGAGTTGAATCTCAGGCAAAGAAGATGGTTGGAGCTCATCAAGGATTATGATATGAGAATGCATTATCACCCCGGAAAGGCTAACGTAGTAGCCGATGCATTGAGCCGCAAGAGCCATGTCAACACACTAATGACCGGAGAGTTACCAAAGGAGTTAGCCGAGGATCTTCGTGAGCTATGTTTGGAGATAGTTCCGAGAGGCTATGTAGCAATATTGGAGATTCAGTCTACTCTGATGGATAAGATCAGAGAAGCTCAGAAGACCGACAAGGAGATTGCCTCTATTAAAGAGAAAATGAGCAAGGTAAAAGCTAAAGGATTTCGTGAGGATGAGCACGATACCTTATGGTTTGAGGACCGCGTTTATGTGCCCAATGACCTAGAGATCAGGAAGTTAATTTTGCAAGAGGCCCATGATTTGTCGTACTCGATTCACCCAGGAAATACAAAGATGTATTTGGATTTGAAAGACACTTTTTGGTGGACCGGAATGAAGAAGGATATTGCAAAGTATGTAGCCATTTGTGATGTATATCAGAGAGTAAAGGTAGAGCATCAGAAGCCAGCAGGATTCCTAGAGCCATTGCCGATACCCGAATGGAAGTGGGATAAGCTAGGCATGGATTTTATCACGGGATTACCCAGGACCCACTTAGGCTATGACTCGATATGGGTTGTAGTCGATCGCTTGACGAAGGTAGCTCATTTCATCCCAGTAAAGACCACTTACACCAGTGCTAAGTTGGCAAAGATATACATGACCAGGATCGTAGGTCTGCATGGAGTTCTGAGGAGCATTGTATCAGATAGAGGAACCCAGTTTACCTCAAAGTTCAGGAATCAGTTGCACGAAACTTTGGGTACCAGGCTAGAGTTCAGTACAGCTTTCCATCCGCAGACCGATGGACAGACCGAGAGAGTCAATCAGATTTTTGAGGATATGCTGAGAGCTTGTGCGCTAGATTATGGATCTAGTTGGGATGGCAACTTGCCATATGCGGAGTTCTCTTACAACAATAGTTATCAATCCAGTTTGAAGATGGCCCCTTTTGAAGCCTTGTACGGAAGACGGTGCAGAACACCATTGTTGTGGGATGAAGTTGGAGACCGCTAGTTGTTTGGACCAGATGTGATTAAGGAGTCTGAACAAAAAGTGAAGTTGATTCGTGATAGGCTCAAGGTAGCCCAGTCCAAGCAGAAGAGCTATGCAGATTCTAAACGCAAGGAGACAGTTTACAAAGTCGGAGACATAGTTTATCTTCATGTATCCCCTCTTCGAGGAGTTAAGCGCTTTGGAGTTAAGGGAAAATTAGCGCCATGTTTTGTGGGACCATACAAAGTTTTGGAGCGTATGGGAGAAGTTGCTTACAAGTTGGAGTTGCCCGAAGGATTGTCAGGAGTTCACGATGTGTTCCACATTTCCCAGTTGAAAAAGTGCCATGGAGAGATGGCTGATACACCACTAAGAGATACAGTGCCACTGGAAGCGATTCAGTTGGATGGTGATTTGACCTACGAGGAGAAACCAGTCAAGATTCTCGAATATGCCAGCCGAGTCACCAGCAGCAAGGTTATCAGGTTTTGTAAAGTTCAGTTGAGTCACCACACCGAGGATGAAGCCACCTGGGAGCGAGAGGAAGATCTGCTGAAGGACCACCCTCACCTATTTTCTAGCCAACCCGAATCTCGAGGGCGAGATTCATCTTAAGGGGGGTAGGTTTGTAACATCCCAAATTTTCAATTTGGAATGTTATAATAGATCATCATTGCATATCATATTTTTTTTGCATTTTGGCTTGATCCTAGAAATCCTACGCAACTCAAGGACCCATGGAGAGAGTTGGGGATTTCGTTATTTTCATATTTGGGGTTTTCTCAAATTTTGAAAATAGGATCATTTGATTTAATTATTTTATATTCAATAATTCCAATTATAAAAATAAGTGAGAGGGAATAAAATGACTTTCCCAAATTAAAGGAAGATTGAGGATTTAATAAAAAATCAAATAAGATTTTATTTTTGAAGTTTTTTGCTGTTTTATTTGAATTTTGGAAAAATACACGTTCTTCAAAATTGCATTTAGGCCCCAAATAAATGTTCACCTTGTCCGGCTTGATTTTAGAAGTCGGGGAAAATTTATTTCGGGATTTTTGGAGTCCGTTTAGTATTTCTTTTATTTGTTTTTCTGCACGAAACTATTAAGAAAAGAAAAAAACGAACTGACCAAGCCGGGCCGTACCCGACCCGGACTCTAGCCCGGCCGGCCTTTAGAAGCCGGGGGAGCCCAACCCCGAGCCACCCAGCCCCGCCCTAACTCTAGCCGCCACCGCCGCCCGCTGCCGCCGCCGACCGCCACTGCCCCGCCGGAGTTCGCCGCCGCCGCCGGTCTTCACCGGTCAACCGCTCGTTTAAAAAAAAAAACACGGTCGTTTTCTTTTTTTAGATCGGTTTTTTTCCAGTTTAGTTTATTTAGTGGACGTTCGTCCGTACGTTCATTTTTACGAACGGTTTTAGTCATTTAGCCGCAGGCAGCGAATGTTCGTTCTTTAGCCTGTTCGTTGTTTTTTTCTCGGATTTTCCGTGATTATTTCTGATCACGATTTCTGACATGATTTTCGTTTTAGTTTAACTTTTCGCTCGTTTATTGGATTCAGGCGATTCAAGCGTCTAGAGTTTCGTCTCGAAACCCTCTTTCCATTTAACCAACTCAAACAAGTTTTTGCTTCTGTAAAATTTGACTTAGATCCAGATTAGTAAACGAATATTGTTTCTTTCGCTGTTTGTTTTTCGTTGTTTCGTTCGATTTGTTTCTTTTTGCAAACCGGAGTTCTTAAGTTGGACTTTCTGGTTAGATATCTTATTTGAGTTTTACTTGTGCATTAGATGAGAGCTTATTGTGTGCTTTTTGTTTGTGATAGAGTACCCGGAGTGCGCCGCTTGCTACTTCGAATCTCTAGGTTTCACGGATCATCAGCAAGTCAAGTAACACTTTGATCATACCTCTTACTACCCAGTTTTATTGCATTAGATCAATCCTCAAACATTGCATGATTAGAATCTAATTAAATTGTGGGTTTTGGGAAAGTAGATGAGGTAGTACCTATTACCTGTTTTATTATCAAACCTTTGGGAGTTACTTCTACGTTTGCTTATATTGCCATGCTATGCTAGTAGACGTGGATTGGGTGAGCGTATCCATGACAGATGTGAGATTCTTAATTAATGGTTTATTTAAGGTGGCAACTTTAATACACATCTGGGTGGATTGAGGCATGTGGGTATTCCAGCGATTGCCTATTTTTCTTTATGGACCGCCACCCAGGCTCAAAGGGATCACGAGATTATTTCATACTAGAAATTTCCGTGTGCAGCCACAAGCTACTATGGGCTCTAGCTAGTTGATTAAGTCGTGCGAACTCTTACAGTGGTAGACTAGCAGATGTAGGGGAAAGTAGGTGTAACGGTCTACCCGATCGTAATGTGCTAGCGCTTCTGAAAGACTATGTCTCGGTCGTCCGTTTCTCAAACACCGTGTAGTGCGAGAATCCCAACGGAGGAGATCGAGTCTTGTGGGGAAAAGTGCACAAACCTCTGCAGAGTGTATAAACTAATCAAGGTTAGTCGTGTCCCTGGTTATGGACGTCTTGAGTATCTAGTACTTGGATTATCATGTGAATCTCATCATGTGACTTTAATTAATTTTGTTGGGTTTTAATGATGATAATTGGGATTGAGAGGGTGTCTATGCTCTCAATGTTTAACAACTACCATGATAGTTAAATAAAATGTATTCCTTTGCAGTAGGGAAGAATTGGCTTTACGCAAAACTGTAACCATAGAGCTTTCCACCGGCCATATATGCATGCAGTATAGCCTATTTCTGTTCATTACTGTCTATGTGTTACATTGCCAGCATATTCCATGTGCTGACCCGTTTTGGGGTGCAACGTTCATGTTGCAGACTTTTCAAACGATGAGTAAGGTGCCTTTAGGTCGTGGTTCTATACTTAGTGATGCCGTTGGAGTTGATGGACTCACTTATCTTCCAAGCCTTCCGTTGTTATCGTTATTAGATGGCCTTAAGCCATATTATTTGTAATAAGTTCTCTTTTGAGACACTCATTGTAATAAGTGTGTGATTGCTACTTTGCTATAAATCCTTCAAGTACTGTGCGTGTCAGCATTACTGATCCAGGGATGACACTGAAGCACAGAGATCGGACTATTTGAGGTCTGGTCGCTACAAACCATGATTAGATTGTACACTCTGCAAAGGTTTGCGCACTTTTCCCCACAAGACTCGATCGCCTCCGTTGGATTTCTCGCACTACATGGTGTTTGAGAAACGGATGACCGAGACACAGTCTTTCATAAACATTAACTCTTTACTCCGGGCAGACCATACCAAACCACATCCCTCTACCTGCTGATCCACCTCTTCAAGAGCTCATGCAACCTACTCAACTATGCTGGAGCCCATAATAGCTTGTGGCTGCACACAAAAGTTCCTAGCATGAAAATATCTCAGTTCCCTTGGAGCCTGGGTGGCGGACCTGAGGATGATTACACGGGTACTCCGGGATATCCTAGGACAACACTGGGTTCTCCAGGTGCCCGACAAGCAATCCACCCAGATGTGTATTAAATTTGCCACCTTAAATTGAACCATTAATTAACAATCTCACATCTTTCATGGATTCACTCACCCAAACCATGTCTACGAGCATAGCATAGCAATACAAGCAATACGTAGAAGTAACTCCCAAGGTTTGAATATAACAGGGCAATAGGTTCTACCTCATCAACTACTTCCCAACCCACATGTTAATCACATCCTAATCATGCAATGTTTGGGGATTGGAACTAATGCATAAAAACTGGGTATGAAAGGAGTATGATCAATGTGTTACTTGCCTTGCTGACGATCCGCAAAACCTAGGGACTCGTAGTAGCATGTTTCGCACTCCGGAAACTCTATCGCAAACAAACAATAGCATACATAAGCAATCAAGCAAAGAAGCACGGGTAAAACGCAAATGAGAAGAATTGACCAGAAAGTTCAACTTAAGAACTCCGGTTTGCGAAAAGAATCAAATCAAACGGAGCAACGAAACTCAAACTACGAAAGAAACAAGATCCGTTTACTAATCTGAACTAAAGTCAATTTTTACAGTATCAAAATCTTGTTCAAGTTGATTAAACAGAAAGAGGGTTTCGAGACGAATATCTAGGCGCTTGAATCGCCTGATTCCGATAAACGAGCGAAAAGATAAACTAAAACGAAAATCGGATTAGAAATCGCGATTGAAAATAATCGCAGAAAATCCGAGAAAAAGAAAACTGACGAACAGGCTAACGAACGAACGTTCATTGTCTGTAACTAACGAGTGGAAACCGTTCGTTAAAACGAATGTATGGACGAACGTCCGCAAAGTAACTAAACCGAGAAAAATCGGCGAACCAATCTATAAAAATGAAATTAGGGTTTCTAAAAAAACCGGATCGGTTTTAAAATAAAACCGAACGGCGACGGCGGCGGCGTATACCTCCGACGAGGCTCCGGCGAGGTGGGGCTGCGTCGGCGGGGTGCGCGGGGCAGCGGCCGGGCGGCAACGGGCGGCGGCGGCGGCGTTGCAGGCGGGGTGGGGCAGGCAGCGGGGTTGGTGGTGGTGGGGGTCCGGTGGCGGGGTAGTTAAGGAGGGGGCTGCTTGGGGGAGGGGGCAAGCGGCGCAGGGAGGCGGAGTCCCGGCCGGACTCGGGGTCGCGGCGGCGGCGGCCTCCCGGTCTCCTGGAGGGAGACTGCGGCGCGGGGCTAGCGGGTCGGCTCGGCTGGGCTTCGGCCCAGTCGGGCGCTGAGAGTTTAAAAAAAGTAATTTCGCCGGAAGTTAAATAAATCCTAGAAAATAAAATAGAAATCTAAAAATACCAAACAAAATTTCACCATCTAAATAAGATATTTAGAACGAGATGAACATTTTCTTGGCCCTAAAATGCAATTTTGAAAGACGTGTAATTTTTCTAATGCAATTAAAATGGCAATAAAATCTGAATAAAATCAAATATTTGATTTTTAATATTTTTCCTCCAATATTTCAATTATTTTGGAGAAGTCATATTATCTCCTCTCATATATTTTAATATGAAATATTTTCGGAGAGAAAAATAATTAAAACCAAAATCCTCGTTTCAGTATTTGGTAAAATTCAAATACGAAAGCATTGAAATCCCCAACTCTCTCCGAGGGTCCTTGAGTTGCTTAGGATTTCGAGGATCGCGAAACGAAATGCAGTAAAATATGATATGCATGGATGAACTATGTATAACATTCCAAATTGAAAATTTGGGACGTTACAAACCTACCCACCTTAAGATGAATCTCGCCCTCGAGATTCGGGTTGGCTAGAAAATAGGTGTGGGTGGTCTTTGCGAAGATCATCCTCTCGTTCCTAGGTGGCTTCATCCTCGGTATGGTGGCTCCACTGAACTTTGCAAAACTTGATAACCTTGCTGCGGGTGACTCGGCTGGCAAATTCGAGAATCCTAACTGGCTTCTCCTCATTGGTCAAATCACTGTCCAACTGAATCGCCTCCAAGGGTACTGTATCTCTTAACGGTATATCGGTCGTATCAGCATGACACTTATTCAACTGTGAAACATGAAATACATCATGAACTCCTGACAGTCCTTCAGGTAACTCCAACTTGTAGGCAACTTCTCCCATACGTTCCAAAACACGATACGGTCCTACAAATATCGGGGCTAATTTTCCCTTAACTCCAAAACGTTTCACTCCTCGCAAGGGTGATACTCGCAGATATGCTCTGTCTCCAATTTCATAGGTTATCTCCTTGCGTTTTGAATCTGCATAACTCTTCTGCCTGGACTGAGCTACCTTCAGTCTATCTCAGATTAGCTTAACTTTCTCTGCAAACTCCTTAATCAAATCTGGTCCAAACAACTGTCGGTCTCCGACTTCATCCCACATCAACGGTGTTCTGCACCTTCGTCCATACAAGGCTTCGAACGGTGCCATCTTCAAACTGGCTTGGTAGCTATTGTTGTATGAAAACTCCGCGTAGGGCAAATTGTCATCCCAACTAGATCCATAATCTAGCGCACAGACCCTCAACATATCCTCCAGAATCTGGTTGACTCTCTCGGTCTGTCCATCTGTCTGTGGGTGGAATGCCGTACTGAACTCCAACCTTGTCCCCAAAGTTTGGTGCAGCTGGTGCCAAAACTTTGAAGTAAACTGTGTTCCTCTATTTGATACGATGGTCCTTGGAACTCCATGCAGACATGCGATCCTGGTCATATATATCTTGGGCAACTTTGCACTTGTAGAGGTGGTTTTCACTGGGATAAAGTGAGCTACTTTGGTCAAGCGGTCAACTACTACCCATATAGAATCATATCTTGATTTGGTCCTGGGCAATCCGGTGATAAAATCTATGCTAAGTTTATCCCACTTCCATTCGGGTATCGGCATAGGCTGTAACAATGCTGCTGGCTTTTGATGCTCTGCCTTCACTCTTTGACACACATCACATACGGCTATATACTCGGCACTATCCTTCTTCATACCTGTCCACCAGAAACGTTCCTTCAAATCCAAATACATCTTGGTGTTTCCGGGGTGTATCGAGTATGGTGAGTCATGAGCCTCCTGAAGTATTAACTTCCTGATCTTTGTGTTATTGGGCACATAAACACGGCCCTCAAACCATAAGGTGTCGTGATCATCCTCACCAAAACCTTTGGCCTTTCCTTTGCTCATTCTCTCTTTTATCTCGGCAATCTCCTTGTCATCCTTCTGAGCTTCTCGAATCTTTCCTAACAATGTAGACTGAACCTCCATTGTTGCAATAAAACCTCTAGGAACAATCTCCAATCAAAGTTCCCTAAGATCCTCTGCTAACTCCTTCGGCAATACCGTGCTTACTAGGGTGTTAGCATAACTCTTCCGACTCAAAGCGTCTGCTACGACATTGGCCTTGCCTAGATGATAGTGAAGCTTCATGTCATAATCCTTTATAAGCTCCAACCATCTCCTCTGCCTAAGGTTTAGCTCCTTATGTGTGAAAATGTACTTCAAACTCTTATGATCCGTGTACACATCACAATGGTTTCCAATAAGGTAATGTCTCCAAGTCTTTAACGCATGCACTACGGCTGCTAACTCCAAATCATGTGTGGCATAATTCAATTCGTGCGGTTTTAGTTGTCGTGAGGCACATGAAACAACTCTTCCGTCCTGCATAAGCACACTTCCAAGTCCTAGGCGAGAAGCATCGCAATACACTTGGAAATCCTTGCGTATATCTGGCAGAATCGGCACTAGGGCTATAGTCAAACGTTTCTTTAACTCCTAAAAACTCGCCTCAAATTCTTCCGTCCATTTAAATTTAGTATCCTTCTTCAATAACTCCGTAATTGGCTTCGCAATCTTGGAAAAATTCTCAATGAATCTTCGGTAGTATCCCGCGAGTCCAAGAAAACTGCAGATCTCGCCAACTGAAGTAGGTGCCAACCATTCAGTGACTGACTGAACCTTGGTGGGATCTACTGTTATACCTTCTCCTGATATAACATGTCCAAGGAATCGAACTTCCTTCAACCAAAACTCGCTGTTGGTGTCAAAACCGGCGGATCTCGGGTAGGGGGTCCCGAACTGTGCGTCTAGGCCGGATGGTAACAGGAGACAAGGGACACGAAGTTTTACCCAGGTTCAGGCCCTCTCGATGGAGGTAAAACCCTACGTCCTGCTTGATTAATATTGATGATATGGGTAGTACAAGAGTTGATCTACCACGAGATCGAGGAGGCTAAACCCTAGAAGCTAGCCTATGGTATGATTGTTGATGTGTATGTTGTCCTACGGACTAAAACCCTCCCGCTTATATAGACAACGAGTAGGGTTAGGGTTACATAGAGTCGGTTACAATGGTAGGAGATCTTCATATCCGTATCGCCAAGCTTGCCTTCCACGCCAAGGAAAGTCCCTTCCAGACGCGGGACGGAGTCTTCAATCTTGTATCTTCATAGTCCAGGAGTCCGGCTGAAGGTATAGTCCGGCCATCCGGATACCCCCTAATCCAGGACTCCCTCGGTAGCCCCTGAACCAGGCTTCAATGACGACGAGTCCGACGCGCATATTGTCTTCCGCATTGCAAGGCGGGTTCATCCTCCAAGTACTTCATAGAAGATTTTGAACACAAAGATAGTGTCCGGCTCTGAAAAATAAGTTTCCACATATTGCCAGAGAGAATAATATTTACACAAATCTAATCTGCTGACGTATTCCGTAGCATGACACACCACGGCCAAGCCTTTATTTGAACCGTTTTACTGTCCCATCTCAGCGTGTTATGCGAGGCGGTTTCCTTGGCACGTCTTGTTAAAGCAGGGATCGTGTCCCCCTTATTCCGGGATTCTCATCAATACGGGCGTGGGTAACCCAACCACGCCATCGATTACGGTGCTTGGAGATAAGCGAGTTTTATCAGGCTGGTGGGGACATGTAGCTGTGTCCACCCATATAAGGGGATAAAGATCCACCTTTTCACCTACGCCTTATTCCTCCTTCGCCTATCCATTCTTGCACACTCGAGCTCCAGCGCCCAAGTCTGCACTCCCAACCTTAACCTTCTCCAGCCATGTCCGGAGCAGGAGGCAAGTGGATGGTCTCCTCCATCACGGAGGGACATATCAAAAAGCTGAGGAAGGCCGGATACCTGTCTAACGACATCGCATACCGGCTCCCTGAAAAGGGGCAGCTCATCCCCACCCCGAGGCCCCATGAGAGGGTGGTGTTCCTCCCCCATTTCCTCCGCGGACTAGGCTTCCCTCTCCACCCATTTGTCCGGGGCTCATGTTCTACTACGGCCTGGATTTCCACGATCTGGCCCCGAACTTCGTCCTCAACATCTCGGCGTTTATCGTCGTGTGCGAGGCCTTCCTCCGCATCCGCCCCCATTTCGGGCTCTGGCTCAAGACTTTCAACGTCAAGCCGAAGGTGGTGCGCGGCAGCCAGGCGGAGTGCGGAGGCGCCATGGTGGGCAAGATGGCCAACGTCCTCTGGATCAAGGGCTCCTTTGTGGAGACCTGAAGGGGTGGCAATCGGGGTGGTTTTACATCACCGAGCTGCGCGACACCGAATGGGTCGCACCCCCCGAGTTCCGGTCCGGACCCCCAACGCGGCTCACGTCCTGGAAAGAGACGGGCCTGTCGTGGGGTAAAAAAGGAGAGCTAACCGGACTCCAAACATGCGTCAAAACCCTGGTGGACAAGAAGCTCAAACTTGTCAACATAGTCCAGGTTATGCTCATCCGCTTGATCCTCCCGTGCCAACAACGGGCTTTCAACCTGTGGGAGTTCAACCCAGCGCGACACCAAACCCTGAGCAGGCTCTTCGACACGACATACGAAGATGCCTGGAAGGTGCTTTTGAAGGGCGCCGAGGCTCCCGCATCCGCTACCGAGGATGGCGGATTCAGTGCGCAGCATCACGCTCTCGCGGTAAGCTTTTTTTCCTTTTACAGGGTATCAGTTTTTCATAGTTTGACTCCATGCGGGATCTAAACTCCCTTAACCTTTGACAGGATTGGTAGGTGACCTCCGTCAGATCAACTGTCCGGCTCCTTTGCCCGAAGGCCCAGCGAATGCTCGCTTGGCAAAGCTGCTGGTTCCGGCACCCTATGTTCTGCCAGAGAAGAAGGTCAAGAAGAAGGCCACGGGGACTCGAAAGAGTGCCCGACGCCTGGAGGTGTCGGATTCATCATCCGACGAATCCAAGACGCACTCCTCCCGTGAAGACGAGGAGGAGGAAGACGAGATCCCTCCCCCTCCAGCGGGGAAAGGGAAGAAGAGGAAGCCCTCCGCAACTGGGGAGGCCGAAGGGTCCAAGAAGGGGAAAACCCTTCCTACGGACTGCTCCACCGACGCCGACGGCGGCGGAGAGGAGTGGGCGGGTAGGGCCAAGCCCCTGGCCAAATCGTAAGTATCCGGATACCAGAGTAATTCATAGTATTCGTTTATTGCACAGCTTTCCTTATGTCGAATATGTTTATGCAGCCCGCCCAAAGACCTGCTCGACGCGTCGTCGAGCAGCTCACTGGACTCGTCGGATGTGAACTCGCTTCCAATGGCTTCCTCCCCCCACCCCACGGACGATACCGAAGTGTTGTCTCAACAGGTTCTAAGCCGGGAGGAGGTGGTCCTGGAGGCACCGCAAGGCGACCTCCCGGACTCCAGGAGTAAAGGGGATGAAACCCCTCGGGGCTCCAAGTCCGACTCTAGGCCGGACACCGCTCCGGAACCTTCAGAGGTTCCAGAGTCTGGCGGGGGACCTCCTTCCAAGAGGAGCAGGTCCACCGTGCCGATGGCCCCGTGCAACCGGAGGCGTCAGACAATATGTTGGAGGCGCTCCAAGGCGCCTCCATCGACGAGGAGCACCATGCCATTATGAGTGCGGTGGTCCAGAAGGTTCAGTCCGCCAAGAGCGGACTGACTGAAGCTTGTACTAGCCTTTTGACAGGCTTTGAGGTAAGTAAATAATGTGAAAATAGTTATTACCGCATAGACAGTAGCCCGTGATGCTCTGTTGGGCGATCGCGAAGAAAAGCCGAATAGAGGATCAAAAATTCACAGGAGTCTAACAAAGGAGTCAATATGCGTATGCAGGCTTCTCTGCTGGCGTCCGCCGCACTGACTGCGGAAGTGGACACGCTGAAGCTGAGCCTCGAGAAGTCCGGGCAAGAGCTCGGGCATGCCAAGCAACAGCTCGAGGAGAAGGAAGGTAAGAAGTACCTTGTTTGAATATGTATAAAAAGGGTGCAGTTGCAAAAAAAAATTTAATAGGATCAACATGGCTATTGTAGGGGCCACGTCTGAGGTGGCGACCCTTAAGCAAGCGCTGCTCGAGGCCGAGAATAGTGCGGCCACGGAGCGCACCGAGCGGGAGAAGTATGAGGCCGAGGTTGGCAAGGTGAGGCAAGAGCTCTAGGTTCTCATGAAGAAACATGAGAGTTTGGAGCTTGACTCGAAGACGCGAGTGTCCGAGCTTGCGGCGGCTATTGAAAATGCCAAGTCTGCCAAGACCGAATCCCAGAAGACCCTCCGGGAGTTGGATGAGGTGAAGAAGATAGCGGCGGGTAAGGCATTCTTTATGCAAAGCAAACATATAAACATGAGTTACTTGTTACTTACACGAATCCGGAGCTCTCCAGGAGCGTTCGCAGATCTTCCTCGGAGTGTGTTTGATGCCGTCGCATTCTATCGAGCCGAGGAGGGCAGCTCAACGGAGAAGGTGTTCTGGTCTCAGTATGCTGAGGCCGGACACCCCGTGCCCCTAAGCGACCAGCTGAAGCAACTGGTCGAGCTCCACAAGGCGGCCGAACAGGCCCTGAAGGGCCTCCTAGTTCGGCTGTGGCCTGGGGAGGCCCTGCCTGCGAGCTATTTCGGGCTGGTGCGGCGGCTGGTGGAGGCCTGTCCAAGGCTCGAAGTCATCAAGCGCTCCGTCTGCATTGAAGGTGCCCGTAGGGCCCTTGCCCGTGCTAAGGTGCACTGGGGCAAGCTGGATGCTGATAAGCTTGTGAAGGACGGGCCACCGCCGGGGAAAGAGCATCGCAAGCCCAAAAATTATTATAAGGATGTTCTGAAGGGTGCCCGCCTTGTGGCGGATGAATGTTCTAGGGTTGTAATTTTTGAGTAAAACTCGCTCGTTTTTGTCCTGTGCGCTGAAAACTTGTTCATATGCACTGAGCAATGTTGTTGGAATTTAAAATATTACCTTCTATGCGGCTGTTTATCAATTCTGAGAGATGGCGAGTCGTCGGCTTCTGCCCCCGTGCCGCTAGTGATGGGGTGTTCGTGGATAAACCTGAGCGCTCTTTTTTCATGTTTGGGTCCTTCGAGGGAGGCGCTCAGCCCAACGAACAAGGCAATCGGACTATAACGCGTGAACACTCTCACTTAGCCATAGAATTCTATAATTTTAAATTTCGGCGAAGCCCCTAGTATTCGGAAGACCGAGTTCAGGGCGCTATCCACGCCTTGGCCGGACAGAGCTGACTCCTCGCCCTAAGCGGCATAAGTATTTAGGGACTCGAAAAAACCTCTCGAACAGCGACCAGCTCTCGCTTCATCATGACAGTCAGTTTTAGCTTTCTCCACTGAGGTGCTCGGCCTAGCTCAATTGGGGCACAATCGCAGTGGTTCTCCTAGTGCTACCTTAGCCGATATAGCGGAACGTAAGTCACCAAAACATAGGAGCCGGGCAAACCCAACTATTGACCCAAGACATCATTCGGAGCCGATGCATATAATGCTATAAGTTTGGGGTGCCGCACTTGTGAAAGTGTTCGGACTTCTCACACCATATTGAGGGGTACTGAATCCCCTGGCATATTTTGGCCATACCAAATTGTACGGGTGCAACATGTCATTAAGGAACATATATTTATAAAAGGATAATGCAAAAATAGACAAAAGCTATGCATTGTTTATTAAAAATAGCTCGATCAAAGCAGAAACGATACAAATAATGCGATAAGTGGAAGGTTGGACTAGTTAACATGTCCGTTCCAGGGGAAAGCTGCGGAATAGTATGCGGAACGGGTATACTGCTCGTGATAGAGACCACCTGGGAGTCCCGTAGTGTGGTGTGTCTTGTCTGCTTCCCTCGTTCTTGCATCGCTTGTGCGGCAATTGAGCTGCCGAACAGGCCTTCCGAAGGATGAAGTCCTGAAAGTAAGAGAAAACTAAAAAATCGGCAGCCCTTGGTATGGTTTAAGCCGTGTTTTGGGCGTGCCGTGATGGTGCCCCTCCCCCTGTTCCCATGGTATCTCTAGAGCGTAGTTATGTACGCGAAGTACTGGCGTCGCCTTTTCGCGAGGGTTGGGGTTGGGGCCGCATTGCTACGCCTGCTCGGATCGTGCCAGGCGGTCTTGTTGTAGGTTACTTCGGGCGCGCTTGACGGTGTCCGGTCGTTTAATGGCCGGACTGGAGAACTGCCTAGAGAGGCTGCTTTGAACTTCCGCTGCAAGGGCCGCCGTGTGCTCCTTCGTTCGGAGGGAGCGTTCGGTGTTTCCATTGATCTTAATTACTCCTTGAGGGCCTGGCATCTTGAGCTTAAGGTATGCATAGTGCGGTACCGCGTTGAACTTAGTGAATGCGGTTCGCCCGAGCAGTGTTTGATAGCCACTACGAAACGGGACTGTCGAAGATTAACTCCTCGCTTCGGAAATTATCTGGAGATCTGAAGACCACTTCAAGTGTGACTGAGCCTGTACAGTTGGCCTCTACACCTGGTATTACGCCATTAAAGGTCGTTTTGGTGGGCTTAATCCTCGAGGGATCTATGCCCATTTTCCGCACTGTATTCTGGTAAAGCAGGTTCAGGCTGCTGCCGCCGTCCATGAGGACTCTAGTGAGATGAAATCCGTCAATAATTCGGTCTAGAACCAATGCAGCGAATACGCCATGACGGATGCTAGTGGGGTGGTCCCTTCGATCAAAGGTGATCGGGCAGGAGGACCATGGGTTGAGCTTTGGGGCGACTGGCTCTACCGTGTATACGTCCCCTAACGCACGCTTTCGCTCCCTTTTGGGGACATGGGTTGCGTATATCATGTTCACCGTCCGCACTTGTGGGGGAAAACCCTTCTGTCCACTGTTGTTCGGCGGCCGGGGCTCCTCGTCGTCATCGCTATGCAGCCCCTTGTCTTCATTTTCGGCGTTTATCTTGCCTGCCTGCTTGAACACCCAACAATCCCTGTTGGTGTGATTGGCTGGCTTTTCGGGGGTGCCATGTATCTAGCACGAGCGGTCGAGTATTCGGCCCAAACTGGACGGCCCCCTAGGATTCCTTCTGAATGGCTTTTTCCGCTGACCGGATTTAGAGCCTCTGAATCCGGCATTAACTACCGTATCCTCAGCATTGTCGCCGTTAATGCGGCGCTTCTGCTTGTTGCGATGCGACCTGCCACTACTGTCCCTGGTGTCCGAATTACCAGGGTTCTTAGTCATATTGTTGCTACGAGCAAGCCAGCTGTCTTCTCCCGCGCAAAAGCGGGTCATGAGTGTCGTGAGTGTTGCCATAGATTTCGGCTTTTCCTGTGCAAGGTGCTGGGCCAGCCACTCGTCGCGGATATTGTGTTTGAAGGCTGCTAGGGCCTCAGTGTCCGGATAGTCGACTATTTGATTTTTCTTTGTTAGGAATCGTGTCCAGAATTGCCTGGCCGATTCCTCTGGCTGCTGAATTACGTGACTTAGGTCATTGGCGTCTGGGGGTCGCACGTAAGTGCCCTGGAAGTTGTCGAGGAATGCGGCTTCCAGGTCCTCCCAACAACTGATTGATCCTGTTGGCAAGCTGTTAAGCCAATGCCGAGCTAGTCCTTAAAGCTTGAGTGGGAGGTATTTGGTGGCGTGGAAATCATCGCTGCGAGCCATGTGGATATGAAGGAGATAATCCTCGATCCATACCACAGGATCTGTTGTGCCATCATATGATTCGATGTTTACGGGTTTGAAACCCTCGGGGATTTGATGATCCATTATTTCGTCTGTAAAGCAGAGTGGGTGTGGGGCGCCTCTATACTGGGCTATATCATGACGTAGCTCCAATGAGCCTTGTCTACTGTGTTCGGCCCCGCCGAATTTGTGGCCGGCGTGACGGTTACCATCTCGAGCCGTGGGGTGCCCACGCGATCCGTAGATCGATCTTGTTTGCCTTGCCTTGTCCTCCAACATGTCTCGTAAGTTCGGCGCATATTCCCATGCCTTGGTACGGGGTGCGGCTTGAATGGAGGGCCGAGAGACCTCTCTGTAACGACCACGAGGTGGCCGGTCGGCCGCATCAAGTGCTTCCTCCTCTAATCGGGGTAGCAACCTGCGCTTTGGGTAGCTCTTGGAGGGGCGTTCGAGTTTATGCTCTTCGACCGCAAGGACTTCAGTCCATCTGTCGACTAGCAAATCTTGATCAGCTCTAAGGTGTTGCTGTTTTTTCTTGAGGCTTCTTGCCGTGGCCATAAGCCTACGTTGAAAACACTTTTGCTCGACGGGATCCTCTGGCACGACGAATTCGTCGTCTTCGAGGCTTGCCTCGTCTTCGGAGGGAGGCATATAATTATCGTCCTCGTCCTCTCTGTCTGCCGCTCTCTCGTGAGGCTGGTTTCTCCATCCTCCTATGCTAAATCTTGCTGGAGGGGGTTTTCTTTGGTGCTTTCCGGAGTATTATTATCTCCCGTGCTGGAATCACGGTGTTTGTTTTGGCGGGATTTTGAGCGGCGCCGCTGACGCCGGCGCTTAGGCTGTTTCTTGGAGGGGTCATCCTCCGCTGTTCCATCGCCATCTCCCTATTTTGGGTTGTCCACCATGTATATGTCATATGACGAGGTGGCTTTCCAAGGCCTAGTAGGCGCTGGTTCTTCATCATCTCCTTCATCGGCGTCCATACCGTCGATATCTTCGGAGTCGAAGTCGAGCATGTCGGTTAAGTCGTCGACAGTGGCTACAAAGTGGGTGGTGGGTGGGCTTTGAATTTCTTCATCGTCCGTACCCCATCCTTGCTGACCATAGTCCGGCCAGGGATCTCTTGATAAAGCGAGAGACTTCAGTGACTTCAGGATATCGCCAAAAGGCGAGTGCTGAAAGATGTCCGCGGCGGTGAACTCCATGATCGGCGCCCAATCGGATTTGATCGGTAGGGACGCGGGGGGCTCTGAGTCCGGAGAGGAGTCTGGCTCCTTGGAGTCACGGGTCTCGCAGAGTACGGGGCTGGTGCTTGGCTCAATCGCCGTTGGGGTTGCAGCCCCCAAGGTGGCGTCCAACCGCCCGTCCTCGATCGGCGCAGTTGGCTCCGAATTAAGGGTCGAAGCCGATGCGGGTGCGGCCTCCAGGGCACTGTTCGGCGGCGGAGCTAGATCATGTCCGTCGAAGATCAAGGACTGTTGGACGCCACACTATCAGGACTTGATCTTTGATGTATTCGAGCCACTACCGAGCGCGCCGCACTATCACGACGAGCATGATCTAGCTCTGCCGCTGAACAGTGCCCTGGAGGCCGCACCCGCGTCGGCTTCGACCATTAATTCGGAGCCAACTGCGCCAATCGAGGACGGGCGGTTGGACGCCACCTCGGGGGCTGCAACCCCAACGGCGATTGAGCCAAGCACCAGCCCCGTACTCTGCGAGACCCGTGACTCCAAGGAGCCGGACTCCTCTCCGGACTCCGAGCCCCCCGCGCCCTTGCCGATCGAATCCGATTGGGCGCCGATCATGGAGTTCACCACCGCGGACATCTTTCAGAACTCGCCTTTTGGCGATATCCTAAAGTCACTAAAGTCTCTCTCTTTATCAGGAGAGCCCTGGCCGGACTATGGTCAGCAAGGTTGGGGTACGGACGATGAAGAAATTCAAAGCCCACCCACCACCCACTTTGTAGCCACTGTCGACGACTTAACCGACATGCTCGACTTCGACTCCGAAGATATCGACGGTATGGACGCCGATGAAGGAGATGATGAAGAACCAGCGCCTACTAGGCCTTGGAAAGCCACCTCGTCATATGACATATACATGGTGGACAGCCCAAAAGAGGGAGATGGCGATGGAACAGCGGAGGATGACCCCTCCAAGAAACAGCCTAAGCGCCGGCGTCAGCGGCGCCGCTCAAAATCCCGCCAAAACAAACACCGTGATTCCAGCACGGGAGATAATAATACTCCGGAAAGCACCGAAGAAAACCCCCTCCAGCAAGATTTAGCATAGGAGGATGGAGAAACCAGCCTCACGAGAGAGCGGCAGACAGAGAGGACGAGGACGATAATTATATGCCTCCCTCCGAAGACGAGGCAAGCCTCGAAGACGACGAATTCGTCGTGCCAGAGGATCCCGTCGAGCAAAAGTGTTTTCAACGTAGGCTTATGGCCACGGCAAGAAGCCTCAAGAAAAAACAGCAACACCTTAGGGCTGATCAAGATTTGCTAGTCGACAGATGGACTGAAGTCCTTGCGGTCGAAGAGCATAAACTCGAACGCCCCTCCAAGAGCTACCCAAAGCGCAGGTTGCTACCCCGATTAGAGGAGGAAGCACTTGATGCGGCCGACCGGCCACCTCGTGGTCGTTATAGAGAGGTCTCTCGGCCCTCCATTCAAGCCGCACCCCGTACCAAGGCATGGGAATATGCGCCAAACTTACGAGACATGTTGGAGGACAAGGCAAGGCAAACAAGATCGATCTACGGATCGCGTGGGCACCCCACGGCTCGAGATGGTAACCGTCACGCCGGCCACAAATTCGGCGGGGCCGAACACAGTAGACAAGGCTCATTGGAGCTACGTCATGATATAGCCCAGTATAGAGGCGCCCCACACCCACTCTGCTTTACAGACGAAATAATGGATCATCAAATCCCCGAGGGTTTCAAACCCGTAAACATCGAATCATATGATGGCACAACAGATCCTGTGGTATGGATCGAGGATTATCTCCTTCATATCCACATGGCTCGCAGCGATGATTTCCACGCCACCAAATACCTCCCACTCAAGCTTTAAGGACTAGCTCGGCATTGGCTTAACAGCTTGCCAACAGGATCAATCAGTTGTTGGGAGGACCTGGAAGCCGCATTCCTCGACAACTTCCAGGGCACTTACGTGCGACCCCCAGACACCAATGACCTAAGTCACGTAATTCAGCAGCCAGAGGAATCGGCCAGGCAATTCTGGACACGATTCCTAACAAAGAAAAATCAAATAGTCGACTATCCGGACACTGAGGCCCTAGCAGCCTTCAAACACAATATCCGCGACGAGTGGCTGGCCCAGCACCTTGCACAGGAAAAGCCGAAATCTATGGCAGCACTCACGACACTCATGACCCGCTTTTGCGCGGGAGAAGACAGCTGGCTTGCTCGTAGCAACAATATGACTAAGAACCCTGGTAATTCGGACACCAGGGACAGTAGTGGCAGGTCGCATCGCAACAAGCAAAAGCGCCGCATTAACGGCGACAATGCTGCGGATACGGTAGTTAATGCCGGATTCAGAGGCTCTAAATCCGGTCAGCGGAAAAAGCCATTCAGAAGGAATCCTAGGGGGCCGTCCAGTTTGGGCCGAATACTCGACCGCTCGTGCCAGATACATGGCACCCCCGAAAAGCCAGCCAATCACACCAACAGGGATTGTTGGGTGTTCAAGCAGGCAGGCAAGATAAACGCCGAAAATGAAGACAAGGGGCTGCATAGCGATGACGACGAGGAGCCCCGGCCGCCGAACAACAGTGGACAGAAGGGTTTTCCCCCACAAGTGCGGACGGTGAACATGATATACACAACCCATGTCCCCAAAAGGGAGCGAAAGCGTGCGTTAGGGGACGTATACACGGTAGAGCCAGTCGCCCCAAAGTTCAACTCATGGTCCTCCTGCCCGATCACCTTTGATCGAAGGGACCACCCCACTAGCATCCGTCATGGCGTATTCGCTGCATTGGTTCTAGACCCAATTATTGACGGATTTCATCTCACTAGAGTCCTCATGGACGGCGGCAGCAGCCTGAACCTGCTTTACCAGAATACAGTGCGGAAAATGGGCATAGATCCCTCGAGGATTAAGCCCACCAAAACGAACTTTAATGGCGTAATACCAGGTGTAGAGGCCAACTGTACAGGCTCAGTCACACTTGAAGTGGTCTTCAGATCTCCAGATAATTTCCGAAGCGAGGAGTTAATCTTCGACAGTCCCGTTTCGTAGTGGCTATCAAACACTGCTCGGGCGAACCGCATTCACTAAGTTCAACGCGGTACCGCACTATGCATACCTTAAGCTCAAGATGCCAGGCCCTCAAGGAGTAATTACGATCAATGGAAACACCGAACGCTCCCTCCGAACGAAGGAGCACACGGCGGCCCTTGCAGCGGAAGTTCAAAGCAGCCTCTCCAGGCAGTTCTCCAGTCCGGCCACTAAACGACCGGACACCGTCAAGCGCGCCCGGAGTAACCTACAACAAGACCGCCTGGCACGATCCGAGCAGGCGTAGCAATGCGGCCCCAACCCCAACCCTCGTGAAAAGGCGACGCCAGTACTTCGCGTACATAACTACGCTCTAGAGATACCATGGGAACAGGGGGAGGGGCACCATCACGGCACGCCCAAAACACGGCTTAAACCATACCAGGGGCTGCCGATTTTTTAGTTTTCTCTTAATTTCAGGACTTCATCCTTCGGAAGGCCTGTTCGGCAGCTCAATTGCCGCACAAGCGATGCAAGAACCAGGGAAGCAGACAAGCCACACCGCACTACGGTAGTGGCTCGAATCCATCCTGTTGATGATCAATGATTTGTTCGACCAACTGCAATGAGCCAAGGTGTTTTCAAAGATCGATCTGCGATCAGGATATCACCAGTTAAAAATACGAGAGAAGGATATACCAAAGACAACATTCACCACACAGTACGGGTTGTATGAATATACAGTCATGTCGTTTGGACTGACTAACGCCCCTGCCTACTTCATGAGCATGATGAACAAAGTGTTCATGGAATATTTGGATAAGTTTTTTGTGGTGTTCATTCATGATATAATGGTATACTCAAATATTTGAGTAGGCAGGATTCGTGATAATGGGACTTGATCTTTGACGGATTCGAGCCACTACCGAGCGCGCCGCACTGTCATGACGAGCATGATCTAGCTCCGCCGCCAAACAGTGCCCTGGAGGCCGCACCCGCATCGGCTTCGACCCTTAATTCGGAGCCAACTGCGCCGATCGAGGACGGGCGGTTGGACGCCACCTTGGGGGCTGCAACCCCAACGGCGATTGAGCCAAGCACCAGCCCCGTACTCTGCGAGACCCGTGACTCCAAGGAGCCAGACTCCTCTCCGGACTCAGAGCCCCCCGTGTCCCTGCCGATCGAATCCGATTGGGCGCCGATCATGGAGTTCACTGCCGCGGACATCTTTCAGCACTCGCCTTTTGGCGATATCCTGAAGTCACTGAAGTCTCTCGCTTTATCAGGAGAGCCCTGGCCGGACTATGGTCAGCAAGGATGGGGTACGGACGATGAAGAAATTCAAAGCCCACCCACCACCCACTTTGTAGCCACTGTCGACGACTTAACCGACATGCTCGACTTTGACTCCGAAGATATCGACGGAATGGACGCCGATGAAGGAGTTGATGAAGAACCAGCGCCTACTAGGCCCTGGAAAGCCACCTCGTCATATGACATATACATGGTGGACACCCCAAAAGACGGAGATGGCGATGGAACAACGGAGGATGACCCCTCCAAGAAACAGCCTAAGCGCCGGCGTCAGTGGCGCCGCTCAAAATCCCACCAAAACAAACACGGTGATTCCAGCATGGGACATAATAATACTCCGGAAAGCGCCAAAGAAAACCCCCTCCAGCAAGATTTAGTACAGGAGGATGGAGAAACCAGCCCTCATGAGAGAGCGGCAGACAGAGAGGTCGAGGATGATAATTATATGCCTCCCTCCAAAGACGAGGCAAGCCTCGACGACAACGAATTCATCGTGCCAGAGGATCCCGTCGAGCAAAAGCCTTTTCAACGCAGGCTTATGGCCACAGCAAGAAGCCTCAAGAAAAAATAGCAACAGCTTAGAGCTGATCAAGATTTGCTAGTCGACAGATGGACTGAAGTCCTTGTGGCCGAAGAGCATAAACTCGAACTCCCCTCCAAGAGCTACCCAAAGCGCAGGTTGCTACCCCGATTAGAGGAGGAAGCACTTGATGCGGCTGACCGGCCACCTCGTGGTCGCGACAGAGAGGTCTCTCGACCCTCCACTCAAGCCGCACCCCATACCAAGGCATGGGAATATGCGCCGGACTTATGGGACATGTTGGAGGACAAGGCAAGGCAAACAAGATCGATCTACGGATCGCGTGGGCGCCCCACGGCTCGAGACGGTAACCATCACGCTGGCCACAAATTCCGCGGGGCCGAACACAGTAGACAAGGCTCATTGGAGCTACGTCATGATATAGCCCAGTACAGAGGCGCCACACACCCACTCTGCTTTACAGACGAAATAATGGATCATCAAATCCCCGAGGGTTTCAAACCCATAAACATTGAATCATATGATGGCACAACAGATCCTGCGGTATGGATCGAGGATTATCTCCTTCATATCCACATGGCCCACGGTGATGATTTCCACGCCATCAAATACCTCCCACTCAAGCTTAAAGGACCAGCTCGGCATTGGCTTAACAGCTTGCCAACAAGATCAATCAGTTGTTGGGAGGACCTGGAAGCCGCATTCCTCGACAATTTCCATGGCACTTACGTGCAACCCCCAGACGCCGATGACCTAAGTCACGTAATTCAGCAGCCAGAGGAATCGGCCAGGCAATTCTGGACACGGTTCCTAACAAAGAAAAATTAAATAGTCGACTATCCGGAAGCTGAGGCCCTAGCAGCCTTCAAACACAATATCTGCGACGAGTGGCTGGCCCGGCACCTTGGACAGGAAAAGCCGAAATCTATGGCAGCACTCACGACACTCATGACCCAGTTTTGCGTGGGAGAAGACAACTGGCTTGCTCGTAGCAACAATATGACTAAGAACCCTGGTAATTTGGACACCAGGGACAGTAGTGGCAGGTCACGTCGCAACAAGCAGAAGCACCGCATTAACGGCGACAATGCTGAGGATACGGCAGTTAATGCCGGATTCAGAGGCTCTAAATTCGTCAGCGGAAAAAGCCATTCAAAAGGAATCCTAGGGCCCATCCAGTTTGGACCGAATACTCGACCGCTCGTGCCAGATACATGGCACCCCCGAAAAGCCAGCCAATCACACCAACAGGGATTGTTGGGTGTTCAAGCAGGCAGGCAAGACAAACGCCGAAAATGAAGACAAGGGGCTGCATAGCGATGACGACGAGGAGCCCCGGCCGCCGAACAACAGTGGACAGAAGGGTTTTCCCCCACAAGTGCGGACGGTGAACATGATATACGCAACCCATGTCCCCAAAAAGGTGTGAAAGCGTGCGCTAAGGTACGTATACACTGTAGAGCCAGTCGCCCCAAAGTTCAACCCATGGTCCTCCTGCCTGATCACCTTTGATCAAAGGGACCACCCCACTAGCATCCGTCATGGCGGATTCGCCGCATTGGTTCTAGACCCAATTATTGACGGATTTCATCTCACTAGAGTCCTCATAGACGGCGGTAGCAGCCTGAACCTGCTTTACCAGGATATAATGCGGAAAATGGGCATATATCCCTCGAGGATTTAGCCCACCAAAATGACCTTTAAAGGCGTAATACCAAGTGTAGAGGCCAACTATACAGGCTCAGTCACACTTGAAGTGGTCTTCGGATCGCCGGATAATTTCCGAAACGAGGAGTTAATCTTTGACATAGTCCCGTTTCACAGTGGCTATCACGCACTGCTCGGGCGAACCGCATTCGCTAAGTTCAATGCGGTACCGCACTACGCATACCTTAAGCTCAAGATGCCAGGCCATCGAGGAGTAATTATGGTCAATGGAAACACCGAACACTCCCTCCGAACGGAGGAGCACACGGCGGCCCTTGCAGCGGAAGTTCAAAGCAGCCTCTCCAGGCAGTTCTCCAGTTCGGCCACTAAACGACCGGACACCGTCAAGCGCGCCCGGAGTAACCTACAACAAGACCGCCTGGCACGATCCGAGCAGGCGTAGCAATGCGGCCCCAACCCCAACCCTCACGAAAAGGCGACGCCAGTACTTCGCGTACATAACTACGCTCTAGAGATACCATGGGCACAGGGGGAGGGGCACCATCATGGCACGCCCAAAACACGGCTTAAACCGTACCAGGGGCTGCCAATTTTTTAGTTTTCTCTTACTTTCAGGACTTCATCCTTCGGAAGGCCTGTTCGGCAGCTCAATTGCCGCACAAACGATGCAAGAACCAGGGAAGCAGACAAGCCACGCCACACTACGGAACTCCCAGGTGGTCTCTATCACGAGCAGTATACCCGTTCCGCATACTATTCCGCAGCTTGCCCCTAGAACGGACATGTTAACTAGTCCAACCTTCCACTTATCGCATTATTTGTACCGTTCTGCTTTGATCGCAGCTATTTTTAATAAACAATGCATAGCTTTTGTCTATTTTTGCATTATCCTTTTATAAATATATGTTCCTTAACGACATGTTGCACACGTACAATTTGGTACGGCCAAAACACGCCAGGGGCTTCAGTACCCCTCAATATGGTGTGAGAAGTCCGAACACTTTCACAAGTGCGGCACCCCAAACTTATAGCATTATATGCATTGGCTCCGAATCATGTCTTGGGTCAATAGTTGCGTTTGCCCGGCTCCTATGTTTTGGTGCCTTACGTTCCACTATATCGGCTAAGGTAGCACTAGGAGAACCACTGCGATTGTGCCCCAGTTGAGCTGGGCCGAGCACCTCAGTGGAGAAAGCTAAAACTGACTATCATGATGAAGCGAGCTGGTCGCTGTTCGAGAGGTTTTTTTGAGTTCCTAAAGACTTATGCCGCTTAGGGCGAGGAGTCGGCTCTGTCCGGCCAAGGCGTGGATAGCGCCCCGAACTCAGTCTTCCGAATACTAGGGGCTTTGCCGAAATTTAAAATTATAGAATTCTATGGCTAAGTGAGAGTGTTCACGCATTATAGTCTGATTCCTTGTTCGTTGGGCTGAGCGCCTCCCTCGAAGGACCCAAACATGGGAAAAGGAGCGCTCAGGTTTATCCTTGAACACCCCAGCACTAGCGGCACGGGGGCAGAAGTCGACGACTCGCCATCTCTCAGAATTGATAAACAGCCGCACAGAAGGTAATATTTTAAATTCCAACAGCATTGCTCAGCGCATATGAACAAGTTTTCAGCACACAGGACAAAAACGAGCGAGCTTTACTCAAAAATTACATCCCTAGAACATTCATCCGCCACAAGGCAGGCACCCTTCAGAACATCCTTATAATAATTTTCGGCCTTGCGATGCTCTTTCCCCGGCGGTGGCCCATCCTTCACAAGCTTCTCGGCATCTAGCTTGCCCCAATGCACCTTAGCACGGGCAAGGGCCCTATGGGCACCTTCAATGCAGACGGAGCGCTTGATGACTTCGAGCCTTGGACAGGCCTCCACCAGCCGCCGCACCAGCCCGAAATAGCTCCCAGGCAGGGCCTCCCCAGGCCACAGCCGAACTAGGAGGCCCTTCATGGCCTGTTCGGCCGCCTTGTGGAGCTTGACCAGTTGCTTCAGCTGGTCGCTTAGGGGCACGGGGTGTCCGGCCTCAGCATACTGAGACCAGAACACCTTCTCCGTCGAGCTGCCCTCCTCGGCTCGATAGAATGCAGCGGCATCGGACACACTCCGGGGAAGATCTGCGAACGCTCCTGGAGAGCTCCGGATTCGGGTAAGTAACAAGTAACTCATGTTTATATGTTTGCTTTGCATAAAGAATGCCTTACCCGCCGCTATCTTCTTCACCTCATCCAACTCCCGAAGGGTCTTCTGGGATTCGGTCTTGGCATACTTGGCATTTTCAATAGCCACCTCAAGCTCGGACGCTCGCGTCTTCGAGTCAAGCTCCAAAATCTCATGTTTCTTCATGAGAACCTGGAGCTCTTGCCGCACCTTGCCAACCTCGGCCTCATACTTCTCCCGCTCGGTGCGCTCCGCGGCTGCACTCTTCTCGGCCTCGAGCAGCGCTTGCTTAAGGGTCACCACCTCAGACGTGGCCCCTACAATAGCCATGTTTAACCTGTTATTTTTTTTTGCAACTGCACCCTTTTTATACATATTCAAACAAGGTACTTCTTACCTTCCTTCTCCTCGAGTTGCTTATTGGCACGCCCGAGCTCTTGCCCGGACTTCTGGAGGCTCTGCTTCAGCGTGTCCACTTCCGTAGTCAGTGCGGCGGATGCCAGCAGAGAAGCCTGCATACGCAAATTGACTCCTTTGTTAAACTCCTGCGAATATTTGATCCTCTATTCGGCTTTTCTTCGTGAACACCCAACAGAGCATCAGGGGCTACTGTCTATGCGGTAATAACTATTTTCACATTATTTACCTACCTCAAAGCATGTCAAAAGGCTAGTACAAGCTTCAGTCAGTCCGCTCTTGGCGGACTGAACCTTCTGGACCACCGCACTCATAATGGAATGGTGCTCCTCATTGATGGAGGCGCCTCCGGTTGGACGGGGGCCACCGGCACGGCGGACTTGCTCCTCTTGGAAGGAGGTCCCTCGCCGGACTCTGGAACCTCCGAAGGTTCCGGAGCGGTGTCCGGCCTAAAGCCGGACTTGGAGCCCCGAGGGGTTTCATCCCCTTTACTCCTGGAGTCTGGGAGGTCGCCTTGCGGCGCCTCCAGGACCACCTCCTCCCGGCTTGGAACCTGTTGAGACAACACTTCGGTGTCGTCTGTAGGGTGGGGGGAGGAAGCCGTCGGAAGTGAGTTCACATCCGACGAGTCTAGTGAGCCGCTCGATGACGCGTCGAGCCGGTCTTTGGGCGGGCTGCATAAACATATTCGACGTAAGGAAAGCTGTGCAATAAACGAATACTATGAATTACTCTGGTATCCGGATACTTACAATTTGGCCAGGGGCTTGGCCCTAGATACCCACTCCTCTCCGCCATCGTCAACGTCGGTGGAGCAGTCCGGAGGAAGGGTTTTCCCCTTCTTGGACCCTTCGCCTCCCCGGTTGGGGCGACCTTCCTCTTCTTCCCTTCCCCCGCTGGAGGGGGAGGGGTCTCTTCTTCCTCCTCCTCGTCTTCACGGGAGGAGTGCGTCTTGGATTCGTCAGATGATGAATCCGACACCTCCGGGCGTCGGACACTCTTTCGAGTCCTTGTGGCCTTCTTCTTGACCTTCTTCTCCGGCACCACATAGGGTGCCGGAACCAGCAGCTTAGCCAAGCGAGCATCCGCTGGGCCTTCGAGCAAAGGAGCCGGACAGTTGATCTGTCCGGAGGTCACCTGCCAATCCTGTCAAAGGTAAAGGGAGTTTAGATCCCGCATGGAGTCAAACTATGAAAAACTGATACCCTATAAAAGGAAAAAATAGCTTACCGCGAGAGTGTGACGCTGCGCACTGAATCCACGATCCTCAGTAGCGGATGCGAGAGACTCGGCGCCCTTGAAAAGCACCTGCCAGGCATCTTCGTATGTCGTGTTGAAGAGCCTGCTCAGGGTTTGGTGCCACGCCGGGTCAAACTCCCACAGGTTGAAAGCACGTTGTCGGCACGGGAGGATCAAGCGGATGAGCATAACCTGGACTACGTTGACAAGTTTGAGCTTCTTGTCCACCAGGGTTTTGACTCATGTTTGGAGTCTGGTTAGCTCTGCTTTTTTACCCCACGATAGGCCCGTCTCTTTCCAGGACGTGAGCCGCATTGGGGGTCCGGACCAGAACTCGGGGGGTGCGACCCATTCGGCGTCGCGCGGCTCGGTGATGTAAAACCACCCCGATTGCCACCCCTTAAGGGTCTCCACAAAGGAGCCCTCGATCCAGAGGATGTTGGCCATCTTGCCCACCATGGCGCCTCCGCACTCCGCCTGGCTGCCGCGCACCACCTTCGGCTTGACGTTGAAAGTCTTGAGCCAGAGACCGAAATGGGGGCAGATGCGGAGGAAGGCCTCGCACACGACGATAAACGCCGAGATGTTGAGGACGAAGTTCGGGGCCAGATCGTGGAAATCCAGGCCGTAGTAGAACATGAGCCCTCGGACAAATGGGTGGAGACGGAAGCCCAGTCCGCGGAGGAAATGGGGGAGGAACACCACCCTCTCATGGGGCCTAGGGGTGGGGATGAGCTGCCCCTTTTCGGGGAGCCAGTACGCGATGTCGTTAGACAGGTATCCGGCCTTCCTCAGCTTTTTGATATGTCCCTCCATGACGGAGGAGACCATCCACTTGCCTCCCGCTCCGGACATGGCTGGAGAAGGTTGAGGTTGGGATTGCAGACTTGGGCGCTGGAGCTCGAGTGCGCAAGAATGGATAGGTGAAGGAGGAAGAAGGCGTAGGTGAAAAGGTGGATCTTTATCCCCTTATATGGGTGGACGCAGCTACATGTCCCCACCAGCCTGATAAAACTCGCTTATCTCCAAGCGCCGTAATCGATGGCGCGGTTGGGTTACCCACGCCCATATTGATGAGAATCCCGGAATAAGAGGGACACGATCTCTGCTTTAACAAGATGTGCCAAGGAAACCGCCTCGCATAACGAGCTGAGATGGGACAGTAAAATGGTTCGAATAAACGCTTGGCCGTGGTGTGTCACGCTACGGAATACATCAGCAGATTAGATTTGTGTAAATATTATTCTCTCTATGGCAATATGTGGAAACTTATTTTTCAGAGCCGGACACTATCTTTGTGTTCAAAATCTTCTATGAAGTACTTGGAGGAGGAACCCGCCTTGCAATGCCGAAGACAATATGCGCGCCGGACTCGTCATCATTGAAGCCTGGTTCAGGGGCTACTGAGGGAGTCCTGGATTAGGGGGTGTCCGGATGGCCGGACTATACCTTCAGCCGGACTCCTAGACTATGAAGATACAAGATTGAAGACTCTGTCCCGCGTCCGAAAGGGACTTTCCTTGGCGTGGAAGGCAAGCTTGGCGATACGGATATGAAGATCTCCTACCATTGTAACCGACTCTATGTAACCCTAACCCTACCCGGTGTCTATATAAACCGGAGGGTTTTAGTCCATAGGACAGCATACACATCAACAATCATACCATAGGCTAGCTTCTAGGGTTTAGCCTCCTCGATCTCGTGGTAGATCAACTCTTGTACTACCCATATAATCAATATTAATCAAGCAGGATGTAGGGTTTTACCTCCATCAAGAGGGCCCGAACCTAGGTAAAACTTCGTGTCCCTTGTCTTCTGTTACCATCCGGGCTAGACGCACAGTTCGGGACCCCCTACCCGAGATCCGACGGTTTTGACACCGACAGTAGAAATCACACAGTAATTACATCGAATGTCTCAAAAGAGAACTTATTACAATAAATATGGCTTAAGGCGATCTAATACGATAACAGCGGAAGGCTTGGAAGCTAAAGTGAGTCCATCAACTCCAACGGCATAGCTGAGCTGCACGACAACGACCTAACAAACCTACTCCTTGTCTAAAAAGTCTGCAACATAATACGTTGCAGCCCGAAAACGGGTCAGCACATGGAATATGCTGGCAATATAACACAGTAGAGCAAGAACAGAATAATGCTATCACTACATGCATATTTGGCTGGTGGAAAGCTCTATGGTTATAGTTTTTGCGAAAAGCCAATTTTTCCCTACAACAAAGGAATAAAGTTTATTTAATTATCATGGTAGTTGAACCATCATTGAGAAGGTTCCTCCAACACAATCCCAATTGAAGTAATTATCAACCCAACAATATTAATTAATAGTGATGAGATACTTAGGATACTCCAAGTACTAGATACTCAAGATTGTCCATAACCGGGGACATGGCTAACCATGATTAGATTGTACACTCTGCAGAGGTTTGCGCACTTTTCCCCACAAGACTCGACCGCCTCCGTTGGATTTCTCGCACTACATGGTGTTTGAGAAACGGATGACCGAGACACAGTCTTTCAGAAACATTAACTCTTTACTCCGGGCAGACCATACCAAACCTACATCCCTCTACCTGCTGATCCACCTCTTCAAGAGGTCACGCAACCTACTCAACTATGCTAGATCCCATAATAGCTTGTGGCTACACACGGAAGTTTCTAGCATGAAAATATCTCGGTTCCCTTTGAGCCTGGGTGGCGGACCATAGGATGATCACATGGGTACTCCGGGATATCCTAGGACAACACTGGGTTCTCCAGGTGCCCGGCAAGCAATCCACCCAGATGCGTATTAAAGTTGCCACCTTAAGTTGAACCATTAATTAACAATCTCACATCTGTCATGGATTCACTCACCCAAACCACGTCTACGAGCATAGCATAGCAATATAAGCAATACGTAGAATTAACTCCCAAGGTTTGAATATAACAGGGCAATAGGTTCTACCTCATCAACTACTTCCCAACCCACATGTTAATCACATCCTAATCATGCAATGTTTGGGGATTGTAACTAATGCATAAAAACTGGGTATGAAAGGAGTATGATCAATGTGTTACTTGCCTTGCTGACGATCCGCAAAACCTAGGGACTCATAGTAGCACGCTTTGCACTCCGGGAACTCTATCGCAAACAAACAATAGCATACATAAGCAATCAAGCAAACAATCATGGATAAAACTCAAATAAGAAGAATTGACCAGAAAGTTCAACTTAAGAACTGCGGTTTGCGAAAAGAATCAAATCAAACGGAGCAACGAAACTCAAACTGTGAAAGAAACAAGATCCGTTTACTAATCTGAACTAAATCAATTTTTACAGTACCAAAATCTTGTTCAAGTTGATTAAACAGAAAGAGGGTTTCAAGACGAAGATCTAGGTGCTTGAATCGCCTGATTCCGATAAACGAGCAAAAAGAGAAACTCAAACAAAAATCGGATCAGAAATCGCGATTGAAAATAATCGCCGAAAATCCGAGAAAAAGAAAACGGACGAATAGGCTAACGAACGAGCGTTCGTTGTCTGTAACTAACGAGCGAAAACCGTTCATTAAAACAAATGTACGGACGAACGTACGCAAAGTAACTAAACCAAGAAAAACCGGCGAACCGATCTATAAAAACGAAATTAGGGTTTCTAAAAAAACGGATTGGTTTTAAAATAAAACCGAACGGCGATGGCGGCGGCGTATACCTCCGGTGAGGCTCCCGCGAGGTGGGGCTGCGGTGGCAGGGTGCGGGGGGGGGGCGGCGGCGCTGCAGAGGCAGCGGCGCGGCGCGGCAGAGGCGACGGCGGCGCTGCAGGCGGGGCGGGGCAGGCGGCGGGGTTGGTGGGGGACGGTCCGGTGGCGGGGTATTTAAGGAGGGGGGCTGCTTGGGGGAGGAGGCAAGCGTCGCGGGGAGGCGGAGTCCCTGCCGGACTCGGGGTCGCGGCGGCGGTGGCCTCCCGGTCTCCTGGAGGGAGACGGTGGCGCGGGGCTAGCGGGCCGGCTCGGCTGGGCTTCGACCCAATCGGGCGCTGAGAGATTTTTTTAATAATTTCGCCAGAACTTAAACAAATCCTAGAAAGTAAAATAAAAATCTAAAAATACCAAAACAAATTTTCGCCGTCTAAATAAGATATTTAGAACGAGATGAACATTTTTTTGGAACTAAAATGCAATTTTGAAAAACGTGCAATTTTTCTAATGCAAATAAAATGGCAATAAAATCCTAATAAAATCAAATATTTGATTTTAATATTTTTCCTCCAATATTTCAATTATTTTGGAGAAGTCATATTATCTCCTCTCATATATTTTAATTTGAAATATTTTCGGAGAGAAAAATAATTAAAACCAAAATCCTCGTTTCAATATTTGATAAAATTCAAATACGAAAGCAATGAAATCCCCAACTCTCTCTGAGGGTCCTTGAGTTGCTTAGGATTTCGAGGATCGTGAAACGAAATGCAGTAAAATATGATATGCATGGATGATCTATGTATAACATTCCAAATTGAAAATTTGGGATGTTACATGATTTCCCCCTCCCGAGGGAAGTGTCCCCTTCAGAACAGCTCTACCGGAGCCCTAGATTGGTTCCGCCAAGGTTCCGCCTCGTGGCGGCGGAGTATCGTCCAAAAAGCTTGCTTATGATTTTTTTTCTCAGGCGAAAGACCACATGTAGCAGAAGATGGGCATCGGAGGGCCACCAGGGGGCCCACGAGGCAAGGGGCGCGCCCAGGGGGGTAGGGCGCGCCCCCACCCTCGTGGCTGGTGGGTGGCCCCCCTCTGGTACTTCTTGCGCTCAGTATTTTTTATATATTCTGGAAATAACTTCTGTAAAGTTTCATGACTTGGAGCTATGCAGAATAGGTCTCTAATATTTGATCCTTTTCCAGCCCAGAATCCCAGCTGCCGGCGTTCTCCCTCTTCATGTAAACCTTGTAAAATAAGAGAGAATAGGCATAAGTATTGTGAAATAATGTGTAATAACAGCCCATAATGCAATAAATATCGATATAAAACATGATGCAAAATGGACGTATCAGGCAGCCACACTTTGCCTAAGCTTAGTTGTGGCAAAGTTTGTCACGAACCTTCTAGTGCGGGTGCCTTTCAAGCTCAAGGGGCCGTTGGGTTACCTCGTCGGCTCGTCGCCCGCCTACCTCTGGTCCTCCCAGAGCCTCTATCATTGTCGCGCAGATCACGCTGGTGCTCATTTGTAGGTGGGTGCTGCTAGCTAGGAGACATAGTTGAGTTAATCGAGCCCTACTTGAAAAATCAATTGTGTCCTTGGCCTAAGATCCGCCACTACTAGAAGAAAACTCCTGGAGAGGAGGTCGATGAGAGGCAGCTCCGTGCTCCCTACATTGGTCGTTTGATTCATAGGATAGATGCTATAAGAGTTTTTTCCTATGTAATCATGTGTTAATTAGCAATCTAGCATCCACCTAACTTTTTTTCACTTCCTTTGTTTTTCCTGTGTCAAACACTCTGTTTTTTTCGAGGGAACACTTTTTTCAGCTATGGGATTCAAGTGGACATGCCACTCCAATCCTTTATTTTTCCTTACGAAGAGAGAACGTGCTGCTGCAAGAGCACTGTGTTAATGATGTGCCGCTGCAAGAGCCGCCTATATTAATTAACCATCCTCTAAAAAGGTGGACCAGCTTTGGCTATAGTATACTAGTAGTACTAGGTTAGTAGGTGACCTTGCGCTTGGCTCTTCTCCTCTTCCGGAAGTTGAACAATAATGATGGTACTACAGTAGTACTTCTGGCAATCTGACACCAAATGAACTGATGCACGTCCACTGCTTGTAAGCAAAAGTTTCTCCTCGTGCTGCAAGCCACCGCGCACGCGTCGGCGAGGGAGAAGGCGTAGTAAGCAAGCTTCTCGTCGTTCTACGAGTTGACAGGACACATCAAGGTTATTTAGTACTCTCTCCAAAAAGGGCCGACCATGTCCATGGCTACCATGCCGTGCTCCGTCATTGAGTATGTGCACTATTCATGTGCCATCGAGGAGAAAAAATATTGCATAGTACTAGGTTCCATCGAAGTGCATGAATCGCTTATGCACTACTTATCTCCATTTTCTTGCATGACATGTGCACCTTGATGCTAGATGTCCCGCGTGTTGACAAAAGGATGAACAAAGCTC
This sequence comes from Triticum aestivum, assembly GCF_018294505.1. NCBI lineage: Eukaryota > Viridiplantae > Streptophyta > Magnoliopsida > Poales > Poaceae > Triticum > Triticum aestivum. Next base: position 460,448,344 of record NC_057800.1, read on the forward strand.
ACATAAAAAGAAAGAGTGGAAGAATATAGGGCTTGTTTGGTTCCCAGCCTAAGGTTGCCATGTCTAACCTTAGTCATGCCACAGCATCTTAGACATGTGTTTGGTTCATTGTAACTTGTGGTTTTCCACACTTCTCTAGTTATATGGTCCACATGTCATAGGCTCAATTTTTTGCCAAATCTTGCCACGCTTGTGGTGGCCATAGCCACACTTTGCCTAAGGTTAGTTGTGGCAAAGGGGTTGTTTGGTTCTAGGCCTAGCATTGCAACACATTTTTGCCAAGCTTGCTTAAGGTTAGTTCATCAAAATGAGATCCACAAGTTGGCAAGCATAAGGAAATCTTGCCATATTTTTTGTGTGTATGCCATGTGGGGTCCAAGTGTGGCTTGACTAAGGTGTGGCTTGAACCAAACACTCACCTCATAGATTCTACGTGGTGTGGCCATGAACCAAGCATCCTCATAGATTCCCTACAACCGAGAAGGAGAAAGGAACCTTGTGGTAGAGCGTTTGCACTCATAATATTTTGTATTATTCGGCGATACAAAAGCAACCAAATCTCTCATCTAGCTGGTTCGCGTGTTTCCCCCTATTTTTGCCGCCTGCCCACCTACAGAACCACCGCGCGACAACCAATTCCTCTCCAAACACCTAGGGAGGAGGTTGAACTGAACAAGTCTAACTTGTTTCTAGTGGGTACATTGACGTGGCATCGAAAGGGTGTGATAGCTGACTCCAGCAAAATAATTGACTACCACATTGGCATACATGAGAATGGGGCCCACTTGTCAGCGTGCTGGACGGAGGAAGGAACGCAAGACAAAATGGAGCATGGAAGGGTGCGAATCGATTGGCTCACGTGTGATGACCACTGGAGCCATCCACTCAGATTGTACTATGTTAAAAAATTCGTGCAAACACGGTAGGCTCTTCCAAAAGTCGAACAATGATGATGGTACTATAGTATAGATACTTCTGGCAATCTGACACTGAATGAAATGATGCATGTCCATCGCCTGTATTAAGTGCACTATCGTAAAGCAAAAGCTTCTCCTCGTCCTGCGAGCCACCGCGCACGCGTGAGCGAGGGAGAGGTCGTACTAGTAGTATAGTAAGCAAAGCTTCTACTCATTTGCGAGTAGATCAGACACATCAAAAGTAGTGCATTAGTCTCCAAAAAGGTTTGACCATGTCCATGGCTACCATCCCATGCTCCGGCATTCAGTGTGTGCTTCTCGTCGTTCTACGAGTTGACGGGACACATCAAAGTTAATACGTATTTAGTACTCTCTCCAAAAAGGGCCGAACATGTCCATGGCTACCATCCCGTGCTCCGTCATTGAGAACATGCACTATTCACGTGCATCGAGGAGGAAAAATATTGCGTAGTACTAGGTGCCATCGTAGTCCACGACTCACTTATGCACTGCTTATCTCCATTTTCTTGCATGACACATGCACCTTGATGCTAGATGTCCCACGTGTTGGCAAAAGGATGAACAAAGCTCATGTCAAAAAAAGAGTGGAAGAACATAAATTCCCGACGACAAAGAAGGAGCAAGGAACATCGTGCTAGAGTGTCTGCACTCATAATACTCCCTCCATTTCTAAATATTTGTCTTTTTAGAGATTTCAAATAGACTACCACATACAGATGTATATAGACATATTTTAGAGTGTAAATTCACTTATTTTGTTTCGTATGTAGTCATTGTTGAAATCTCTAGCAAGACAAATATTTAGGAATGGAGGGAGAATTTTATATTATTTAGTGATATAAAATCAACCAATCATCTCCACAGTAGACCGGAAGAGTACAAAACATGACAGCCCAGTATAGTTACATCATACATGGCCAACCCACGCTATCACCATATTTCTTGGCCTCCGTGCGACACCTAGCTATAGTAATCCACCAGCCCGTATCACTTCTAGATACTTGTCTCTCTCAAAGTGCAGCGGGCTGGCATTTTTGCCGTCTATTGAGGTCGGTTAACTCATCACATGATAGCGACATGCCAAGAGCATTCTAAAAAAAATTACTGTACTCTGTTGTTATGCCAAGAAGAGGAAGCACTTTGACCAATGGACCAAATGAGACAGGCGTGCCGTGCTGTGAGTGGGTCCAATTTATCGTTTTGAACTTGTTTGGTGTAGTAGTAACACTTGGTTTTGACTATTGATAAGACTTTATATAGGGCCTAATGTATTCTTCGAGGTTGCCTTTGACTATTGATAAGATTTTATACAATTTGAAAATTATATCATTCGAAGATCCTTTCATGTTCCATTTAAAAAAAAGATCCTTTCATGTACGAAATTGATTGTATGCTTTGAGCAACTCGCATGTCCTATACTGCTCCTGTTTGGATACTCTGACTTGGCTAGAGGTTAGACTAACTCATGACTAACCCTGAACTAACTGTAGCCAAAGAGGTGTTTCGATGAGAGGGTTAGATTGACAATAAATGCACTTGATGGAGAGAAAAAAGTGATTTTTTTTAGTGGGCCCAATGAGAACTATCTCTAATTAGCACCTCTTGGGTGGGATAGTTTTTTTGGTGGATTCGGTGCAACTTGCTCCAATTTAATCCTCATGTTTGGATACTTTAGGGCTATTTGAGCCCCAACTAGCTCAAATTAACTCTAACCCATGGATCCAAACAGGGCCAAAGTTAGTCTCGGAAAACGCATAAGCCCTATATACATGGACAGACGGAGTACATGATACTATCAAACACTCACCATTAGTAGTAGTTCATTGGTTGGTTTCAATTTTTGATTCAGTTGCTGTGCTGCTACCGTCCAATATTCGAGTGTGGTTTTTTTCTAGAATAAAAAAGGAGGTAGTACTTACTGTGGGAAAGGTGAAGTGATGGTTGCTTTGCCCGAGCAACTTATTACTCTGGGAATATGGGAGTACCAGCGGATTCAACGAACAGAGAAATGATGGTTGCTTCGTCTAAGCAACTTACTGTGGCAAAGGTGGGGCTCTGAGATTTGACTTCTGACTAGTCATTACTACTGCTGCACAACAACCGGGGTAAATCTTTCCCTGTAGTTGTGCACTCAATATTGCTACATGGCAGGTGGAGCCGGATGAAGGAAGTCCCTCATGTCAGCGAAACGAAGTTGAATTGTTTCTGGCATTGCTATCAATCCTTTAGGATTTGTTTATATGTACGCATAATTTTAATGAAATTGTACTGTAATGCTATGAAGGTTTCAACTTTTGTTCCCGCAGGAAAAAAAGGTTTCAACTTAGGATTCATGTGTCCTCTTGCCTCAAGATTATCTTGTTACAACATTCCATCAAATACAAATGAAACTACCATGGCTGCTAATGCATCTCAATGGTTCGCAGATCAGCACCAATATTCACATCACAACTAAAGACAAAGTTGTGAGAAGGTGTAAAAATAAAGAAAAATATATAATTGATCGATGTTGTTCGTAGGCATGGCTCCATTTCCTAGGCACAGTGTTCATTTGTTGGCAGCTAGTTTGACCCAGCTCTGTAGAAAAAAGAGGTGTATGGAGGACATCACAATTTGATCATTTTGTGCGGCTCCACTAAAATCGAGCTGACCATCCCTGTTTGCAAAGATATCCACTCAGTGTGATTACAATAATAGTGGAACTAGATGATGAAACATAGCACACACAAATAGAAACCGATCACCTCTGCGATATCTCTTTAGGACTAACTACTTGTTGGAGAAGATTAGGCACAGAGTTGGATGAGGAGGATAGCAAAATCAATCTCCCTTTCTGTAGTCCCGCGGAAATGTAAAAACATTGCCCGTGTGACATTTTGGCGGAACTGCACAAAACACTCTTAAGAAAAAAAGTTATTTGTGCAGTTCACCAAAAGGTCGCAATAGCAACGAGGTGAAATGGATAACCCTGTTTGCAAAAGTAGTTAGAAAGGAAACAATTACTGCCCAATAACACGAGTTCAAGACACATACGCCGACAAAAAAGAAGCATATTCCATGTAATAAGGGAAAGATAGCAGCATGGTGGTTTATCAAAAATGGTTTGAGGACGAGATTGCAAGATGGAAAGTATGCCGACCGAGATACGTTTTAAGAAAACAACTAAAGAAGATCCACATGCATCAACGTGGGAAGATGGGCAGTGGAGCAAGGCCTGAGAAAGTTGTACCTGAGGGTCGTCGGGATGTAACTAGGAGGGCGCCGGCGGCTGGGATCTGCCCATTCTGCGGCAGCAAGCAAGTGGTGAAGGCCCTACCGCGCCGGAGCTTGGCCAGATAGAATGGCGGGTACTGCAGATCAGGACGTGTTGCCTCAATGCCATCGAACGGAGAAACGATGCACATCCTCCCTTTCCACCGGCGGATGGGATGCGGCCGGATCACTGACCAACAGTGAGAAAGAGAGGCCACCGCCACCTTGTGTGAGATGGGGTGACGAGAGACAAACCCCGGAAGGCAGGCTTCGTTGTATATAGTGGAGCCTGATTTTTCTTTTTTCCCAACAACAATCGTTTTATATTCTGTACGTGCTATTGAGGAATATAAATTTATTTAACACTAACGCGTCAAGTCGAACTTTGTTTCGTCTACGCATGGTACACGACCCTCCTTCGAGTAAACAACCGCTACACGCGTCAAATTATCACGTGGGTTGCCTTTTCTTACAGAAACAAACTGCACCGTGTACCCGAGAAGGTGTGGCTGGGAACGAGACGTGAGTACGTACGTCCTGCGTACACCTCTTCTTTAGGTGCAGGTACGTATGTGGGTGGGTGTGAGAGAGATGGTTTGTGCGAAACAGAGGCAATGTGTCGATGATATCTCAAACAAAAAAATGTAACATATGCAATGTGTGTGAAACAGAGTCATGTATATATCATATATAGAGGGAGCGATCCACGAGAAGCGAGTGGAGGAATCATCGACGTGAGATATCGATAGAATTGAAAATAGGGATGAAGTGTGTGGATGCGCGATCGATAAAGAGTGCCATCGAATTTGTGTTTTCCCACGTCAAAGATACAAGGCGACTGGCCTACTGGAATTTGGGAGGGGAGAGGTGCAGTTTTTCTCTGTGGCCTACAACGTTCGACTATCGGTGTGTGTGGGGGGGAGGGGGGCAGAGACCTAACTATAGAGAGGTAGATCGACTAGTATATGTGTGGAGAAGGACAGAGACCTAGCTATGTATTGCAGGAGATCAATTGGCATCCATGCATATGTGTAGCAGAGGAATAAGGTTGGGAGAAAGACAAAGTTGGAGTGGCGGAGGGTTGGTGGTGGAGTGGCTTCTCAAAAATGGTGGGAGAGGCCTGCTAGACAAATGGAGGGTACGAGTGCAATATCAATAAGAGAGGGCCGGAGATGTCTGCCTGTCTATGCACGTGCGTGTGAGAGACGGGTCAGGAGGTATGCAAGGATGATGAGGGGGGCAATATGGTTGTGGTAAGCATACGTAACTACATAGGAATATCAACCGTCGTGTGTCCGAGAAAGGGAGAGACATAACTAGTGAGGTAAGTCTATCGGTGCATGGGGAAAAGAATTATAGTCGACCTAGCTATATGTAGGGAGATCGGTACGTATACATGCATGCATGTGTTAGAACCAATAAGGTACAGAGAGACGGACATGGGGAGAGGGGTGCGGCTAGGAGGTGGTGCGAGAGGCCTACTATGTCGCGGGGGGAGGAGTGTGCGAGTATGAGATCGATGAAAAGAAGGGCGAGAGTGTGCACCTACGTGGAACTATATTGGACATAGGGGGCATGGACGGTGAGAAGAGAACATGGGAAGTGTGTGTTTGTGGTAGGCACACTTGGCTAGAGAGGTATATCGTCCGGTGTGTGCCGGAAAGAAGGAGCTGGGGGGCCTACACATGTTGGGTTTCATAGTAATTTCAAAAAATTTCCTATGCTCACGCAAGATCATGGTGATGCATAGCAACGAGAGGGGAGAGTGTGATCTACGTACCCTTGTAGACCAACAGCGGAAGCGTTGTGACAACGCGGTTGATGTAGTCGTATGTCTTCATGATCCGACCGATCCAAGCACCGTTACTCCGGCACCTCCGAGTTCTTGCCACACGTTCAGCTGGATGACGATCCCCGGGCTACGATCCAGCAAAGCGTCGGGGAGGAGTTCCGTCGGCACGATGGCGTGGTGATGATTTTGATGTACTACCGTCGTAGGGCTTCGCCTAAGCACCGCTAAAATATGACCGAGGTGGAATATGGTGGAGGGGGGCACCGCACACGGCTAAGGAACGATCACGAAGATCAACTTGTGTGTCTATGGGGTGCCCCCTGCCCCCGTATATAAAGGAGTTGAGGAGGGGAGGGCCGGCCCTCTCTATGGCGCGCCCTAGGGGAGTCCTACTCCCACCGGGAGTAGGATTCCCCCTTTCCTAGTCCAACTAGGAGTCCTTCCATGTAGTAGGAGTAGGAAACAAGGAAGGGGTGCAGCCCCTCCCCCTAGTCCAATTCGGACTAGGCCTTGGGGGGGGGGGGGGGGCGCGGCCTGCCCTAGGCAGCCCCTCTCTCTTTCCCGTATGGCCCAATAAGGCCCAATACTTCTCCCGGCGAATTCTCGTAACTCTCCGGTACTCCGAAAAATACCCGAATCACTCGGAACCTTTCCGAAGTCCGAATATAGTCGTCCAATATATCGATCTTTATGTCTCGACCATTTCGAGACTCCTCGTCATGTCCCTGATCTCATCCGGGACTCCAAACGCCTACGGTACATCAAAACTCATAAACTCATAATATAACTGTCATCGAAACCTTAAGCGTGCGGACCCTACGGTTCGAGAACAATGTAGACATGACCGAGACACGTCTCCGGTCAATAACCAATAGCGGGACCTGGATGCCCATATTGGCTCCTACATATTCTACGAAGATCTTTATCAGTCAGACCGCATAACAACATACGTTGTTCCCTTTGTCATCGGTATGTTAGTTGCCCGAGATTCGATCATCGGTATCTCAATACCTAGTTCAATCTCGTTACTGGCAAGTCTCTTTACTCGTTCCGTAATACATCATCTCGCAACTAACTCATTAGTTGCAATGCTTGCAAGGCTTAAGTGATGTGCATTACCGAGAGGGCCTAGAGATACCTCTCCGACAATCGGAGTGACAAATCATAATCTCGAAATACGCCAACCCAACATGTACCTTTGGAGACACTTGTAGAGCACCTTTATAATCACCCAGTTACGTTGTGACGTTTGGTAGCACACAAAGTGTTCCTCCGGCAAACGGGAGTTGCATAATCTCATAGTCATAGGAACATGTATAAGTCATGAAGAAAGCAATAGCAACATACTAAACGATCGGGTGCTAAGCTAATGGAATGGGTCATGTCAATCAGATCATTCACCTAATGATGTGATCTCGTTAATCAAATAACAACTCTTTGTCCATGGTTAGGAAACATAACCATCTTTGATTAACGAGCTAGTCAAGTAGAGGCATCCTAGTGACACTCTGTTTGTCTATGTATTCACACATGTATTATGTTTCCGGTTAATACAATTCTAGCATGAACAATAAACATTTATCATGAAATAAGGAAATAAATAATAACTTTATTATTGCCTCTAGGTCATATTTCCTTCAGTCTCCCACTTGCACTAGAGTCAATAATCTAGATCACATCACCATGTGATTAACATCGATAGTTCACATCATCATGTGATTAACACCCAAAGGGTTTACTAGATTCAGTAATCTAGTTCACATTGCTATGTGATTAACACCCAAGGAGTACTAAGGTGTGATCATCTTTTGTTTGTGAGAGAATCTTAGTCAACGGGTCTGCCACATTCAGATCCGCATGTATTTTGCAAATTTCTATGTCAACAATGCTCTGCATGGAGCTACTCTAGCTAATTGCTCCCACTTTCAATATGTATCTAGACCGAGACTTAGAGTCATCTAGATTAGTGTCAAAACTTGCGTCGGCGTAACCCTTTACGACGAACCTTTTTTCACTTCCATAATCGAAAAACATATCCTTGTTCAACTAAGGATAATTTTGACCGCTGTCCAGTGATCTACTCCTAGATCACTATCGTACTCCCTTGCCAAACTCAGTGGTAGGGAATGGCATACTTTATAGAAGATCTGGTATACAGCATGGCATACTTTATAGAACCTATGACCGAGGCATAGGGAATGACTTTCATTCTCTTTCTATCTTCTGCCGTGGTCGGGCTTTAAGTCTTACTCAACTTCACACCTTGTAACACAGGCAAGATACCTTTTCTTTGACTGTTCCATTTTGAACTACTTCAAAATCTTGTCAAGGTATGTACTCATTGAAAAAACTTATCAAGTGTCTAGATCTATCTCTATAGATCTTGATACTCAATATGTAAGCAGCTTCACCGAGGTCTTTCTTTGAAAAACTCCTTTCAAACACTCCTTTATGCTTTGCAGAATAATTCTACATTATTTCCGATCAACAATATGTCATTCACATATACTTATCAGAAATGTTGTAGTGCTCCCACTCACTTTCTTGTAAATACAGGCTTCACCGCAAGTCTGTATAAAACTATATGCTTTGATCAACTTATCAAAGCGTATATTACAACTCCGAGATTCTTGCACCAGTCCATAGATGGATCGCTGGAGCTTGCATATTTAGTTAACACCTTTAGGATCGACAAAACCTTCTAGTTGCATCGTATACAACTCTTCTTTAGTAAATCCATTAAGGAATGCAGTTTTGTTTATCCATTTGCCAGATTTCATAAAATGCGGCAATTGCTAACATGATTCGGACAGACTTAAGCATAGATACGAGTGAGAAAATCTCATCGTAGTCAACACCTTGAACTTGTCGAAAACGTTTTGCGACAATTCTAGCTTTGTAGATAGTAACACTACTATCAGCGTCTGTCTTCCTCTTGAAGATCCATTTATTTTCTATGGCTTGCCGATCATCGGGCAAGTCAACCAAAGTCCATACTTTGTTCTCATACATGGATCATATCTCAGATTTCATGGCCTCAAATCATTTCGCGGAATCTGGGCTCATCATCGCTTCCTCATAGTTCGCAAGTTCGTCATGGTCTAGTAACATGACTTCCAGAACAGGATTACCATACCACTCTGGTGCGGATCTCACTCTGGTTTACCTACGAGATTTGGTAGTAACTTGATCTGAAGTTACATGATCATCATCATTAGCTTCCTCACTAATTGGTGTAGTAGTCACAGGAACAGATTTTTGTGATGAACTACTTTCCAACAAGGGAGCAGGTACAGTTACCTCATCAAGTTCTACTTTCCTCCCACTCACTTCTTTCGAGAGAAAACTCCTTCTCTAGAAAAACTCCGAATTTAGCAACAAAAGTCTTGCCTTCGGATTTGTGATAGAAGGTGTACCCAACAGTCTCCTTTGGGTATCCTATGAAGACATATTTCTCCGATTTGGGTTTGAGCTTATTAGGATGAAACTTTTTCATATAAGCATCACAACCCCAAACTTTAAGAAACGACAACTTTGGTTTCTTGCCAAACCACAGTTCAGATTGTGTCGTCTCAACGGACTTAGATGGTGCCCTATTTAACATGAATGCAGCTGTCTCTAATGCATAACCCCAAACCGATAGTGGTAGATCGGTAAGAGACATCATAGATTGCACTATATCTAATAAAGTACGGTTATGATGTTCAGACACACCATTACACTATGGTGTTCCAGGTGGCGTGAGTAGTGAAACTATTTCACATTGTTTTAATTGAAGACCAAACTCGTAACTCAAATATTTTACCTCTGCGATCATATCGTAGAAACTTTTATTTTCTTGTCACGATGATTTTCCACTTCACTCTGAAATTCTTTGAACTTTCAAATGTTTCAGACTTATGTTTCATCAAGCAGATATACCCATATCTGCTCAAATCATATGTGAAGGTCAGAAAATAATGATACCCGCCGCGAGCTTCAGCACTCATCGGATCGCATACATCAGTATGTATTATTTCCAATAAGTCAGTTGCTCGCTCCATTGTTGCGGAGAACGGAGTCTTTATTCATCTTGCCCTTAAGGCATGGTTCGCAAGCACCAAGTGATTCATAATCAAGTGATTCCAAAATCCCATCAGCATGGAGTTTCTTCATGCGCTTTACACCAATATGACCTAAACGGCAGTGCCACAAATAAGTTGCACTATCATTATTAACTTCGCATCTTTTGGTTTCAATATTATGAATATGTGTATCACTACGATCGAGATCCAATGAACTTGTTTCATTGGGTGTATGACCATCGAAGGTTTTATTCATGTAAACAGAACAACAATTATTCTCTGACTTTAATGAATAACTGTATTGCAATAAACATGATTAAATCATATTCATGCTCAACGCAAAAACCAAATAACACTTATTTAGGTTCAACACTAACCCATAAAGTATAGTGGGGTGTGAGATGATGATCATATCAATCTTGGAACTACTTCCAACACACATCGTCACTTCACCCTTAACTAGTCTCTGATTATTCTGCAACTCCTGTTTCGAGTTACTACTCTTAGCAACTGATCCAGTATCAAATACTGAGGGGTTGCTATAAACACTAGTAAAGTACACATCAATAACATGTATATCAAATATACTTTTGTTCACTTTGCTATCCTTCTTATCCGCCAAATACTTGGGGCAGTTCCGCTTCCAGTGACCAGTCCCTTTGCAGTAGAAGCACTTAGTCTCAGGCTTAGGACTAGACTTGGGCTTCTTCACTTGAGCAGCAACTTGCTTGCCGTTCTTCTTGAAGTTCCCCTTCTTCCCTTTGCCCTTTTCTTGAAACTAGTGATCTTGTCAACCATCAACACTTGATGCTCTTTCTTGATTTCTACCTTCATCGATTTCATCATCGTGAAAAGCTCGGGATTCGTTTTCGTCATCCCTTGCATACTATAGTTCATCACGAAGTTCTACTAACTTGGTGATGGTGACTAGAGAATTCTGTCAATCACTATCTTATCTAGAAGATTAACTCCCACTTGATTCAAGCGATGGTAGTACCCAGACAATCTGAGCACATGCTCACTAGTTGAGCGATTCTCCTCCATCTTTTAGCTATGGAACTTGTTGGAGACTTCATATCTCTCAACTCGGGTATTTGCTTGAAATATTAGCTTCAACTCCTGGAACATCTCATATGGTCCATGACGTTCAAAACGTCTTTGAAGTCCCGATTCTAAGCCATTAAGCATGGTGCACTAAACTATCAAGTAGTCATCATATTTAGCTAGCCAAACGTTCATAATGTAAGCATCTGCTCCTGCAATAGGTCTATCACCTAGCGGTGCATCAAGGACATAATTCCTCTGTGCAGCAATGAGGATAAACCTCAGATCACGGATCCAATCCGCATCATTGCTACTAACATCTTTCAACACAATTTTTCTCTAGGAACATATCAAAATAAACATATGAAAGCAATAACACGAGCTATTGATCTACAACATAATTTGCAAAATACTACCAGGACTAAGTTCATGATAAATTTAAGTTCAGTTAATCATATTACTTAAGAACTCCCACTTAGATAGACATCCCTCTAATCCTCTAAGTGATCACGTGATCCAAATCAACTAAACCATGTCCGATCATCACGTGAGATGGAGCAGTTTCATTGGTGAACATCACTATGTTGATCATATCTACTATATGATTCACGCTCGACCTTTCGGTCTCCGTGTTCCGAGGCCATATCTGTATATGCTTGGCTCGTCAAGTATAACCTGAGTATTCCACGTGTGCAACTGTTTTGCACCCGTTGTATTTGAACGTAGAGCCTATCACACCCGATCATCACGTGGTGTCTCAGCACGAAGAACTTTTGCAACGGTGCATACTTAGGGAGAACACTTCTTGATAATTAGTGAGAGATCATCTTAAAATGCTACCATCAAACTAAGCAAAAATAAGATGTATAAAAGATAAACATCATATGCAATCAAAATATGTGACATGATATGGCCATCATCATCTTGCTTCTTTGATCTCCATCTCCAAAGTACTGTCATGATCTATATCGTCACCGGCATGACACCATGATCTCCATCATCTTGATCTATATCAATGTGTCGTCACGTGGTCGTCTCGCCAACAATTGCTCTTGCAACTATTGCTATCGCATAGCGATAAAGTAAAGCAATTATTGGACACTTGCATCTTATGCAATAGAGAGACAACCATAAGGATTTTGCCAGATGCTGATAACTTCAACAAAACATGATCATCTCATACAACAACTTATATCTCATCACGTCTTGACCATATCACATCACAACATGCCCTGCAAAAACAAGTTAGACGTCCTCTACTTTGTTGTTGCAAGTTTTACGTGGCTGCTACGGCTTTAGCAAGAACCGTTCTTACCTACGCATCAAAACCACAACGACAGTTTGTCAAGTTGGTGTTGTTTTAATCTTCGCAAGGACCAGGCGTAGCCACACTCGGTTCAACTAAAGTTGTAGAAACTGTCACCCGCTAGCCACCTTTATGCAAAGCACGTCGGGAGAACCGGTCTCGCGTAAGCGTACACGTAATGTCGGTCCGGGCCGCTTCGTCCAACAATACCGCCGAACCAAAGTATGACATGCTGGTAAGCAGTATGACTTATATCACCCACAACTCACTTGTGTTCTACTCGTGCATATAACATCAACATATAAAACCAAGGCTCGGATGCCACTGTTGGGTTTCGTAGTAATTTCAAAAAATTTCCTATGCTCACGCAAGATCATGGTGATGCATAGCAACGAGAGGGGAGAGTGTGATCTACGTACCCTTGTAGACCAACAGCGGAAGCGTTGTGACAACGCGGTTGATGTAGTCGTATGTCTTCATGATCCGACCGATCCAAGCACCGTTACTCCAGCACCTCCGAGTTCTTGCCACACGTTCAGCTCGATGACAATCCCCGGGCTCCGATCCAGCAAAGCATCGGGGAGGAGTTCCGTCAGCACGATGGCGTGGTGATGATTTTGATGTACTACCGTCGTAGGGCTTCGCCTAAGCACCGCTACAATATGACCGAGGTGGAATATGGTGGAGGGGGGCACCGCACACGGCTAAGGAACGATCACGAAGATCAACTTGTGTGTCTATGGGGTGCCCCCTGCCCCCGTATATAAAGGAGTTGAGGAGGGGAGGGTCGGCCCTCTCTATGGCGCGCCCTAGGGGAGTCCTACTCCCACCGGGAGTAGGATTCCCCCTTTCCTAGTCCAACTAGGAGTCCTTCCATGTAGTAGGAGTAGGAAACAAGGAAGGGGTGCAGCCCCTCCCCCTAGTCCTAGGCAGCCCCTCTCTCTTTCCCATATGGCCCAATAAGGCCCAATACTTCTCTCGGCGAATTCCCGTAACTCTCCGGTACTCCGAAAAATACCCGAATCACTCGGAACCTTTCCGAAGTCCGAATATAGTCGTCCAATATATCGATATTTACGTCTCGACCATTTCGAGACTCCTCGTCATGTCCCCGATCTCATCCGGGACTCCGAACTCCTTCGGTACATCAAAACTCATAAACTCATAATATAACTGTCATCGAAACCTTAAGCGTGCGGACCCTATGGTTCGAGAACAATGTAGACATAACCGAGACACGTCTCCGGTCAATAACCAATAGCGGGACCTGGATGCCCATATTGGCTCCTACATATTCTACGAAGATCTTTATCGGTCAGACCGCATAACAACATACGTTGTTCCCTTTGTCATCGGTATGTTACTTGCCCGAGATTCGATCGTCGGTATCTCAATACCTAGTTCAATCTCGTTACTGGCAAGTCTCTTTACTCGTTCCGTAATACATCATCTCGCAACTAACTCATTAGTTGTAATGCTTGCAAGGCTTAAGTGATGTGCATTACCGAGAGGGCCCAGAGATACCTCTCCGACAATCAGAGTGACAAATCCTAATCTCAAAATATGCCAACCTAACATGTACCTTTGGAGACACCTGTAGAGCACCTTTATAATCACCCAGTTACGTTGTGACGTTTGGTAGCACACAAAGTGTTCCTCCAGCAAACGGGAGTTGCATAGCCTAAAGAAAAAGCAGCAGCAGCTTCAAGCTGATCAAGATCTGCTAGCTGACAGATGGACTGAAGTCCTCGCGGCCGAGGAATATAAACTTGAGCGCCCCTCCAAGAATTACCCAAAGTGCAGGTTACTACCCCGACTGGAGGAAGAAGCGTATGATACGGCTGATCGGCCACCTCGTGGCCACGATAGAGGGGCATTCCAGCCAAAAATTCAGCCTCCACCCCGATGCCATTCACATAAAAAGGCCTGGGGAGATACGCCAGACCTGCGGGACATATTGGAGGACAAAGCAAAGCATGCAAGATCGATCTACGGATCACGAAGGCGCACCACTCCGCGAGACGATAAACGTCATACCGGATACAGTAAAAGCAAATCCGGTCGGGCCGAACACAGCGAGCAAGACCCATTCGAGCTGCGTCGCGATATAGCCCAATACAGAGGCGCCGCACACCCCTTATGCTTCACAGATGAAGTAATGGATCATCAATTCCCAGAAGGTTTCAAACCCGTAATTATTGAATCATACGACGGCACAACAGATCCCGCAGTATGGATCGAGGATTTACTCCTCCACATCCACATGGCCCGCGGTGATGACTTACACGCCATCAAATACCTCCCACTAAAGCTCAAAGGACCAGCGCAGCATTGGCTTAACAGCTTGCCAGCGGACTCCATTAGCTGTTGGAAAGATCTGGAAGCTGCATTCCTCGACAACTTTCAGGGCACTTATGTGCGACCACCAGATGCCAATGACTTGAGCCACATAATTCAGCAGCCAGAAGAGTCAGCCAAGCAATTCTGGACTCGGTTCCTTACAAAGAAAAATCAAATCGTCGACTGTCCGGATGCAAAGGCCTTAGCGGCTTTCAAACACAACATCTGAGACGAGTGGCTAGCCCAGCACCTTGGTCAGGAAAAGCCGAAATCTATGGCAGCTCTCATGACGCTCATGACCCGCTTTTGTGCGGGAGAAGACAGCTGGCTGGCTCGCAGTAATAACATATCAAAGAACCATGGTACCTATGATACCAAGGACGGCAATAGCAGGTCACGTCTCAACAAACATAAGCGCCGCATTAACAGCGAAAATACCGAGGATATCGCAGTCAATGCCGGATTAAAAGGCTCTAAACCCGGTCAGTGGAAAAAGCCATTCAAACAAAATACGCTGGGTCCGTCCAACTTGGACCGTATACTCGATTACTCGTGTCAAATACACGGCACCCCAGACAAGCTAGCCAATCACACCAACAGGGATTGTTGGGTGTTCAAACAGACCGGCAAGTTGCTTGCCAAAAACAAAGACAAGGGGCCACATAGCGATGACGAGGGGGAATCACGGCAGCCACACACCGGAGGACAGAAGAGGTTTCCCCCACAAGTGCGGACGGTGAACATGATATATGCAACCCACATCCCCAAGAGGGAGCGGAAGCGTGCGCTCAGGGACGTATATGCGTTGGAGCCGGTCGCCCCGAAGTTCAACCCTTGGTCCTCCTGTCCGATCACCTTCGATCGCAGGGACCACCCCACTAGTATCCGTCATGGCGGATTCGCCGCACTGGTCCTAGACCCAATCATTGACGGATTTCACCTCACTCGAGTCCTTATGGATGGCGGTAGCAGCCTGAACCTGCTTTATCAGGACACAGCGTGCAAAATGGGTATAGAACCCTCAAGGATCAAACGCACAAAAACGACCTTTAAAGGCGTCATTCCAGGTGTAGAGGCCCATTGCACAGACTCAATTACACTGAAAGTGGCCTTTGGATCCCCGGATAACTTCCGAAGCGAAGAGTTAATCTTCGACATAGTCCCATTCCGCAGTGGTTATCATGCGCTGCTCGGGCGAATTGCATTTGCTAGATTCAATGCGGTGCCACATTATGCATACCTCAAGCTCAAGATGCCAGGACCTCGCAGAGTTATTACAGTCAATGGAAACACAGATCGCTCTCTCCGAACAGAGGAGCACACCGCGGCCCTCGCAGCAGAAGTGCAAAGCAGCCTCTCAAGGCAATCAACCAGTTCAGCGCTTCAAAGCGCGGACACCTTCAAGCGCGCTCGGAGCAATCGACAAATGGACCGTCTAACACGATCTGAGCTCGCGTAGCAATATGGCACCCACCCAAATCCCATCCCAACGGCAAAACTCGTGCCATGCGTACATACTTATGCACCAAAAATACCATGGGCACAGGTGGGGAGGGGGCAAAACTGCAGCACGCCCCAAGACGCGGCTTAAACCGCACTAGGGGCTTCCCGTTTTGCATTTTTTCTCTTTTTTCAGGACCTTAATCTCTGGAAACACTGTCCGGCAACACTATTGCCGAACACATGATGCAGCAACCAAGGAGGCAACCAGCTACGTCATACCACGGAATTCCCAGGTGGATTATAGTAATGAGAGAAATATTCGATTTCATATCATTCCTCAGCTTGCCCTTGGAAGGGACATTGTCGTACTCTTTGCTTATCGCACTACCTGTATCACTCTGCTTTAACGCGATCTTTTGACTAAACAATGCATGACATTACGACTATTATTGCATTCTTGTTATATATATATATATATATATATATATATATATATATATATATATATATATATATCCATGTGTTCATTAATGACGCCTTGCAACCGTACACTTTGGTACGGCCAACACACCAGGGGCTTACGTACCCCACAATACGGTGTGAAAAGTCCGAACACTTTCACAAGTGCGGCACCCCGAACTTATAGCATTATATGCATCATCTCTGAATCATGTCTTTGGTCAAATGTTGGGTTTGCCCGGCTCCTATGTTTTGGTACCTTACGTTCCGCTCTATCGGCTAAGGTAGCGCTAGGAGAACTACTGCGATTGTGCCCCGGTTCTGCTGGGTTCAGCACCTCAGTAGAGAAAGCTAAAACTGACTGTCATGATAAGGCGAGAGACTGGTCGCTGTTCAGCGAGGTTTTCGAGTCCCTAAAGACTTATGCCGCTTAGAGCGAGGGGCCGGCCCTGTCCGGCTTAAAGGCGTGTATCACACCCCGAATTCGGCCTTCCGAATACCATGGGCTTCACCGAAATTTAAAATTATAGAATTCTATGGCTAAGTGAGAGTGATAAAGCATTATTAGTCCGGTTGCCTTGTTCGCTGTGCTGAGCACCTCCCTCGAAGGACCCAAACATGGGAACAAGATTACTCAGGTTTATCCCGAACACCCCAGCACTCGTGGCATGGGGGCAGAAGCCGAGGACTAGCCATCTCTCAGATTGGATAAACAGCCAAACAGAAGGCAATATTTTAAATCAAACAAGCGTTGCATAGCACATATGAAACAAGTTTTCATAAATACAGGATAAAACGAGCAAGTCTCACTCAAACATTACATCTTTGGAACACTCGTCCGCTATGAGACGAGCACTCGGCAGAACTCTCGGGGTGGCGGTGCTCCTTGCCCTCTGGCGGCCCCTCCTTGATCAGCTTCATGGTGTCTAGCTTGACCCACTGCAATTTAACACGAGCGAAATCCCGGCGTGCACCTTCAATGCAGACAGATCGCTTGACGACCTCCAGCCGCGGACAGGCATCCACAAGCCGCCTCACCAGGCCGAAGAAGATGTTCGGAAGGGCGTCGCCAGACCACAGCCGGACCATAGAGCTCTTCATGGCCCGATCGCCGCCTTATGTAGCTCGACCATCTGCTTCAGCTGGTCGCTCATTGGCACCGGGTGTTCGGCCTTAGCATACTGAGACCAGAACAGCTTCTCCATTGAGCTTCCATCCTTGGCCTGGTAAAATTGTGCGGCATTGGACACGCTGCGGGGCAAATCTGCGAATGCTCCTGGAGAGCTCCGGATTCGGGTAAGTAATCGGATATTTACTCTTACATGCTTGCTTTGCATATAGAAAGCCTTACCCACCGCTATCTTCTTCATTGCGTCGATCTCCTGGCGGGCCTTTTGGGCTTCGGCCTTGGCACTTTTTGTGCCCTCGAGGGCCACGGCAAGCTCAGACTCCCGCGTCTTTGAGTCAAGCTCCAACGCCTCGTGCTTCACCACGAGAGCCCGGAGCTCTTGCTGCACCTCGCCCACCCGAGCCTCGTGCTTCTCTTGCTCGGTGCGCTCCTTGGCCGCTTTATCTTCGGCCTTGGTTAGCGCTTGCTTCAGGGTCGCCACCTCGGTCGTGGCCCCTGGCAAATATACGATGATATTATCATTTTGCAATCGCATCTTCGTTTATATATACATATCTATAGACAGGGTATTGCTTACCCTTGTTCTCCTCGAGCTGCCTCTTGGCAAGGCCGAGCTCTTTCCTGGACCCCTCAAGGTCCTGCTTCAGTACGGCAACCTCCGCAGTCAGTGCAGTGGACGCCAGCAGCGAGGCCTGCATATGCATATTGACATACTTATATTAGACTCCTGCGATATTATTTGATCCTCTGTTCGGCTTTTCTTTGTGAACAACGAACAAAGCATCAGGGGCTACTGTCTATGCGATAATATTTCTACTACATTTTAAAACACTTACCTCAAAGCCCTTTAGAAGGCTGGCACAGGTTTCAGTCAACCCGCTCTTGGCGGACTGAACCTTCTGGACCACCACACTCATAACAGTACGGTGCTCCTCGTCGATGGAAGCACTGCGAAGCACTTCTAGCAGATTGTCCGGCGCCTCTGGATGGACAGAGGTCACCGGCACAGGCGTCTTGCCCCTCTTAGAAGGAGGCCGCCTGCCCGAGCCTGGAACCGCTGGAGGTTCATGCGCGGTGTTCGGCTGAGGGCCGAACTCGGAGCTCTCAAGGGCCCTGTCCCCTCGGCTCCCGGAGTCCCGAAGGCCTCCTTGAGGCGCCTCCGGGACTGTCTCCCCTTGGTCCGGTGCCTCTTGAGACAGCACCTCGGCATCGTCAGCAGGATGAGGGGAGGTGGCAGTCGGGACTGGATCCCTATCCATGTCCGACGAGCCCAGGGAGCCGTCCGATGATACATCAATACTGGCTCGTGGCGGCCTGCATAATCATGTTCGGCGTTAGGGAAAGCAGTGAAACAAAGGAATGCTATGAGTTACTTTGGTATCCGAATACTTACGATCTCCCTGGGGGCTTGGCCCTGGGCAACCACTCGTCTTCGCCTTCGTCGACGGTGGTGGAACTGTCCGGAAGGAGAGTCCTTCCCTTCTTGGACCCTTCGGCCCCCCAGTTGGGGCGGCCTTCCTTTTCTTATCTCCCCCAGCTGGAGGGGGAGCATCTTCTTCTTCTTCCTCGTCTTCGGGGGAGGAGTGCGCCACAGAGTCATCGGACGGAGAGTCCGACGACGCCTGGCGTCGGGAACTCTTTCGGGTTCCCTTGGCCTTCTTGGTCTTCTCCGGCACCGTATAAGGGGCCGGAGTCAGCATCTTTGCCAGAAGAGCGTCTGCTGGGCCTTCGGGCAAAGGAGCCGGACAGTCGATCTGTTCGGCCGTCTCCTGCCAGTCCTGTCAAAGGTATGGGAGTTCAGATCCCGCATGGAGTCAATCTATAAGAAATAAGTATCCTGTGAAAGGTAAAGCAGCTTACCGCACTGGCTTGGTGCTTCGCACTGAATCCGCGATCCTCAGTAATAGGAGGGGGGACCTCGGCGCTTTTGAACAGCACCCTCCAGGCATCTTCGTGAGTTGTGTCGAAGAGCCTGTTCAGAGTTTGGTGTTGCACCGGGTCGAACTCCCACAAGTTGAACTCCCGTTGTTGGCACAGGAGGATCCGGCGGTGGAGCATGACCTGGACCACGTTGACAAGTTTGAGCTTCTTGTTCACCATGTTTTGAATACATGTTTGGAGTCCGGTCAGCTCTCCCGAACTACCCCAAGACAGGCCCTTCTCTTTCTAGGAGGTGAGCCACGTGGGGATGCCAGATCGGAACTCGGGGGCCGCTGTGTTGGGTTTCGTAGTAATTTCAAAAAAATTCCTACGCGCACACAGGATCATGTGATGCATAGCAACGAGGGGAGAGTGTTGTCTACGTACCCAACGCAGACCGACTGCGGAAGCGATGACACGACATAGAGGAAGTAGTCGTACGTCTTCACGATCCAACCGATCAAGCACCGAAACTACGGCACCTCCGAGTTCGAGCACACGTTCAGCTCGATGACGATCCCCGGACTCCGATCCAGCAAAGTGTCGGGGAAGAGTTCCGTCAGCACGACGGCGTGGTGACGATCTTGATGAACTACAGCAGCAGGGCTTCGCCTAAACTCCGCTACAGTATTATCGAGGAATATGGTGGCAGGGGGCACCGCACACGGCTAAGGAATCGATCACGTGGATCAACATGTGTCAACTTGTGTGTTTAGAGGTGCCCCTGCCTTCGTATATAAAGGAGGAGAGGAGGGGAGGCTGGCCGGCCAAAGAGGGAGGCGCAGGAGAGTCCTACTCCCTCTGGGAGTAGGATTCCTCCCCCCAATCCTAGTCCAACTAGGATTCCTCGGAGGGGAAGGGAGAGAGGGGGGCCGGCCACCTTCTCCTAGTCCTAATAGGACTAGGGGAGGGGGAAGAGGCGCAGCCACCTTGGGCTGCCCCTTTCTCCTTTCCACTAAGGCCCATGATGGCCCATATGGCTCCCGGGGGGTTCCGGTAACCTCCCGGTAACCCGGTAAAATCCCGATTTCACCCGGAACACTTCCGATGTCCAAACATAGACTTCCAATATATCAATCTTTATGTCTCGACCATTTCGAGACTCCTCGTCATGTCCGTGATCACATCCGGGACTCCGAACAACCTTCGGTACATCAAAATGCATAAACTCATAATATAACTGTCATCGTAACCTTAAGCGTGCGGACCCTACGGGTTCGAGAACAATGTAGACATGACCGAGACACGTCTCCGGTCAATAACCAATAGCGGGACCTGGATGCCCATATTGGCTCCTACATATTCTACGAAGATCTTTATCGGTCAGACCGCATAACAACATACGTTGTTCCCTTTGTCATCGGTATGTTACTTGCCCGAGATTCGATCGTCGGTATCCAATACCTAGTTCAATCTCGTTACTGGCAAGTCTCTTTACTCGTTCCGTAATACATCATCTCACAACTAACATATTAGTTGTAATGCTTGCAAGGCTTATGTGATGTGTATTACCGAGAGGGCCCAGAGATACCTCTCCGACAATCGGAGTGACAAATCCTAATCTCGAAATACGCCAACCCAACATCGACCATTGGAGACACCTGTAGTACTCCTTTATAATCACCCATTTACGTTGTGACGTTTGGTAGTACCCAAAGTGTTCCTCCGGCAAACGGGAGTTGCATAATCTCATAGTCATAGGAACATGTATAAGTCATGAAGAAAGCAATAGCAACATACTAAACGATCAGGTGCTAAGCTAATGGAATGGGTCATGTCAATCAGATCATTCAACTAATGATGTGACCTCGTTAATCAAATAACAACTCATTGTTCATGGTCAGGAAACATAACCATCTTTGATTAACGAGCTAGTCAAATAGAGGCATACTAGTGACACTCTGTTTGTCTATGTATTCACACATGTATTATGTTTCCGGTTAATACAATTCTAGCATGAATAATAAACATTTATCATGATATAAGGAAATAAATAATAACTTTATTATTGCCTCTAGGGCATATTTCCTTCAGTCTCCCACTTGCACTAGAGTCAATAATCTAGTTCACATCGCCATGTGATTTAACAGCAATAGTTCACATCACCATGTGATTAACACCCATAGGGTTTTACTAGATTCAGTCATCTAGTTCACATCGCTATGTGATTAACACCCAAGGAGTACTAAGGTGCGATCATGTTTTGCTTGTGAGAGAATCTTAGTCAACGGGTCTGTCACATTCAGATCCGTAAGTATTTTGCAAATATTTATGTCAACAATGCTCTGCACGGAGCTACTCTAGCTAATTGCTCCCACTTTCAATATGTATCCAGATTAAGACTTAGAGTCATCTGGATCAGTGCCAAAACTTGTATCGGCGTAACCTTTTACGACAAACCTTTTGTCACCTCCATAATTGAGAAACATATCCTTATTCCACTAAGGATAACTTTTGACCAATGTCTAGTGATCTACTCCTAGATCACTATTGTACTCCCTTGCCAAATTCAGAGCAAGGTATACAATAGGTCTGGTACATAGCATAACATACTTTATAGAACCTATGACTGAGGCATAGGGAATGACTTTCATTCTCTTTTCTATTTTCTGCCGTGGTCAGGATTTGAGTATTACTCAATTTAACACCTTTGCAACACAGGCAAGAACTCTTTCTTTGACTGTTCCATTTTGAACTATTTCAAAATCTTGCCAAGGTATGTACTCATTGAAAATCTTATCAAGCGTCTTGATCTATCTCAATAGATCTTGATGCTCAATATGTAAGTAGCTTTTACTGAGGTCTTTTCCTTTTAAAGAACTCCTTTAAAACACTCCTTTATGCTTTGCAGAAAAATTCTACATTATTTCCGATCAAAAATATGTTATTCACACATACTTATCAGAAATGCTGTAGTGCTCCCACTCACTTTCTTGTAAATACAGGCTTCTCAAAAAGTCTGTATAAAACCATATGCTTTGATCAACTCATCAAAGCGTATATTCCAACTCCGAGAGGCTTGCACCAGTCCATAGATGGATCGCTGGAGCTTGCACATTTTGTTAGTATCTTTAGGATTGATAAAACCTTCTGGTTGCATCATATACAACTCTTCTTTAATAAATCCATTAAGGAATGCAGTTTTGTTTATCCATTTGCCAGATTTCATAAAATGCGGCAATTGCTAACATGATTCGGACAGACTTAAGCATAGATACGAGTGAGAAAATCTCATCGTAGTCAACACCTTGAACTTTGTCGAAAACCTTTTTGCGACAATTCTAGCTTTGTAGATAGTAACACTACTATCAGCGACCGTCTTCCTCTTGAAGATCCATTTATTCTCAATTGCTTGCTGATCATCGGGCAAGTCAACCAAAGTCCAAACTTTGTTCTCATACATGGATCATATCTCAGATTTCATGGCCTCAAACCATTTCGCGGAATCTGGGCTCATCATTGCTTCCTCATAGTTCGTAGGTTCATCATGGTCTAGTAACATGACTTCCAGAACATGATTACCGTACCACTCTGGTGCGGATCTTACTCTGGAAGACCTACGAGGTTTGGTAGTAACTTGATCTGAAGTTTGATGATCATCATCATTAACTTCCTCACTTATTGGTGTAGGAATCACTGGAACTGATTTCTGTGATGAACTACTTTCCAATAAGGGAGAAGGTACAGTTACCTCATCAAGTTCTACTCTCCTCCCACTCACTTCTTTCGAGAGAAACTCCTTCTCTGGAAAGGATCCATTTTAGCAACGAATGTCTTGCCTTCGGATCTGTGATAGAAGGTGTACCCAACAATTTCCTTTGGGTATGAAGACGCACTTCTCCGATTTGGGTTCGAGCTTATCAGGATGAAACTTTTTCACATAAGCATCGCAGCCCCAAACTTTAATAAACAACAGCTTAGGTTTACTGCTAAACCATAGTTCATACAGTGTCGTCTCAACGGATTTAGATGGTGCCCTATTTTAAAACGTGAATGCAGCTGTCTCTAATGCATAACCCCAAAACGATAGTGGTAAAGAGATATCATAGATCGCACCATATCAAATAAAGTGCGGTTACGACGTTCGGACACACCATAACGATGTGGTGTTCCAGGTGGCGTGAGCTGTGAAACTATTCCACATTGTTTTAATTGAAGACCAAACTCGTAACTCAAATATTTGTCTCCGCGATCAGATCACAGAAACTTTATTTTCTTGTTACGATGATTTTTCCACTTCACTCTGAAATTCTTTGAACCTTTCAACTATTTCAGACTTATGTTTCATCAAGTAGATATACCCATATCTGCTCAAATCATCTTGTGAAGGTCAGAAAACAACGATGCTTGCCACGAGCAACATCACTCATTGGATCGCATACATCGGTATGTATTATTTCCAACAAGTCAGTAACTCGTTCCATTGTTCCGAAGAACGGAGTTTTAGTCATCTTGCCCAAAAGGCACGGTTCGCAAGCATCAAATGATTCATAACCAAGTGATTCCGAAAATCCATCTTTATGGAGTTTCTTCATGCGCTTTACACTGATATGACCCAAACGGCAGTGCCACAAATAAGTTGCACTATCATTATTAACTTTGCATCTTTTGGCATCAATATTATGAATATGTGTATCACTACGATCGAGATCCAATGAACCATTTTCATTGGGTGTGTAACCATATAAGGTTTTATTCATGTAAATAGAACAACAGTTTATTCTCTTACTTAAATGAATAACCGTATTGCAATAAACATGATCAAATCATATTCATGCTCAACGCAAACACCAAATAACATTTATTTAGGCTCAACACTAATCCCGAAAGAATAGGGGAGTGTGCGATGATGATCATATCAATCTTGGAACTACTTCCAACACACATCGTCACTTCACCCTTAACTAGTCTCTGTTTATTCTGCAACTCCCGTTTCAAGTTACTAATCTTAGCAACTGAACTAGTATCAAATACTAAGGGGTTTGCTATAAACACTAGTAAAGTACACATCAATAACATGTATATCAAATATACTTATGTTCACTTTGCCATCCTTCTTATCCGCCAATCACTTGGGGTAGTTCCGCTTCCAGTGACCAGTCCCTTTGCAGTAGAAACACTTAGTCTCAGGCTTAGGACCAGACTTGGGCTTCTTCACTTGAGCAGCAACTTGCTTGCTGTTCTTCTTGAAGTTCCCCTTCTTCCCTTTGCCCTTTTCTTGAAACTAGTGGTCTTGTCAATCATCAACACTTGATGCTCTTTCTTGATTTCTACCTTCGTCGATTTCAATATCACGAAGAGCTCGGGAATCGTTTTCGTCATCCCTTGCATACTATAGTTCATCATGAAGTTCAGTAACTTAGTGATGGTGACTAGAGAATTCTGTCAATCACTATCTTATCTGGAAGATTAACTCCCATTTGATTCAAGCAATTGAAGTACCCAGACAATCTGAGCACATGCTCACTAGTTGAGCGATTCTCCTCCATCTTTTAGCTATAGAACTTGTTGGAGACTTCATATCTCTCAACTCGGGTATTTGCTTGAAATATTAACTTCAATTACTGGAACATCTCATATGGTCCATGATGTTCAAAACATCTTTGAAGTCCCGATTCTAAGCCGTTAAGCATGGTGCACTTAAACTATCAAGTAGTCATCATATTGAGCTAGCCAAACGTTCATAACGTCTGCATCTGCTCCTGCAATAGATCCGTCACCTAGCGGTGCATCAAGGACATAATTCTTCTGTGCAGCAATGAGGATAAAACCTCAGATCACGGATCCAATCCGCATCATTGCTACTAACATCTTTCAACACAATTTTCTCTAGGAACATATCAAAATAAACACAGGGAAGCAACAACGCGAGCTATTGATCTACAACATGATTTGCAAAATACTACCAGGACTAAGTTCATGATAAATTAAAGTTCAATTAATCATATTACTTAAGAACTCCCACTTAGATAGACATCCCTCTAATCCTCTAAGTGATCACGTGATCCATATCAACTAAACCATGTCCGATCATCACGTGAGATGGAGTAGTTTCAATGGTGAACATCAATATGCTGATCATATCTACTATATGATTCACGCTCGACCTTTCGGTCTCCGTGTTCCGAGGCCATATCTGTATATGCTAGGCTCGTCAAGTATAACCCGAGTATTCCGCGTGTGCAACTGTTTTGCACCCGTTGTATTTGAACGTAGAGCCTATCACACCCGATCATCACGTGGTGTCTCAGCACGAAGAACTTTCGCAACGGTGCATACTCAGGGAGAACACTTCTTGATAATTAGTGAGAGATCATCTTAAAATGCTACCGTCAAACAAAACAGAATAAGATGTATAACAGATAAACATCATATGCAATCAAAATATGTGACATGATATGGCCATGATCATCTTGCGCCTTTGATCTCCATCTCCAAAGTACTGTCATGATCTCTATCGTTACCGGCACGACACCATGATCTTCATCATCTTGATCTATATCAATGTGTCGTCACATGGTCGTCTCGCCAACTATTGCTCTTGCAACTATTGCTATCGCATAGCGATAAAGTAAAGCAATTATTTGGCACTTGCATCTTATGCAACCAAGAGACAACCATAGGGCTTCTGCCAGTTGCCGATAACTTCAACAAAACATGATCATCTCATACAACAACTTCTATCTCATCACGTCTTGACCATATCACATCACAACATGCCCTGCAAAAACAAGTTAGACGTCCTCTACTTTGTTGTTGCAAGTTTTACGTGGCTGCTACGGGCTGAAGTAAGAACCAATCTCACCTACGCATCAAAACCACAACGATAGTTTGTCAAATAGACTCCGTTTTAACCTTCGCAAGGACCGGGCGTAGCCATACTTGGTTCAACTAAAGTTGGAGAGACAGTCGCCCGCAAGCCATCTATGTGCAAAGCACGTCGAGGGAACCGGTCTCGCGTAAGCGTACGCGTAAGGTTGGTCCGGGTCGTCTCGTCCAACAATACCGCCGAACCAAAATATGACATGCTGGTAGGCAGTATGACTTGTATCGTCCACAACTCACTTGTGTTCTACTCGTGCATATAACATCAACATAAGTAACCTAGGCTCGGATGCCACTGTTGGGTTTCGTAGTAATTTCAAAAAATTTCCTACGCGCACACAGGATCATGTGATGCATAGCAACGAGGGGAGAGTGTTGTCTACATACCCAACGCAGACCGACTGCGGAAGCGATGACACGACGTAGAGGAAGTAGTCGTACGTCTTCACGATCCAACCGATCAAGCACCGAAACTACGGCACCTCCGAGTTCGAGCACACGTTCAGCTCGATGACGATCCCCGGACTCCGATCCAGCAAAGTGTCGGGGAAGAGTTCCGTCAGCACGACGGCGTGGTGACGATCTTGATGAACTACAGCAGCAGGGCTTCGCCTAAACTCCGCTACAGTATTATCGAGGAATATGGTGGCAGGGGGCACCGCACACGGCTAAGGAATCGATCACGTGGATCAACTTGTGTCAACTTGTGTGTTTAGAGGTGCCCCTGCCTCCGTATATAAAGGAGGGGAGGAGGGGAGGCTGGCCGGCCAAAGAGGGAGGCGCAGGAGAGTCCTACTCCCTCTGGGAGTAGGATTCCTCCCCCCAATCCTAGTCCAACTAGGATTCCTCGGAGGGGAAGGGAGAGAGGGGGGCCGGCCACCTTATCCTAGTCCTAATAGGACTAGGGGAGGGGGAAGAGGCGCAGCCACCTTGGGCTGCCCCTTTCTCCTTTCCACTAAGGCCCATGATGGCCCATATGGCTCCCGGGGGGTTCCGGTAACCTCCCGGTAACCCGGTAAAATCCCGATTTCACCCGGAACACTTCCGATGTCCAAACATAGACTTCCAATATATCAATCTTTATGTCTCGACCATTTCGAGACTCCTCGTCATGTCCGTGATCACATCCGGGACTCCGAACAACCTTCGGTACATCAAAATGCATAAACTCATAATATAACTATCATCGTAACCTTAAGCGTGCGGACCCTACGGGTTCGAGAACAATGTAGACATGACCGAGACACGTCTCCGGTCAATAACCAATAGCGGGACCTGGATGCCCATATTGGCTCCTACATATTCTACGAAGATCTTTATCGGTCAGACCGCATAACAACATACGTTGTTCCCTTTGTCATCGGTATGTTACTTGCCCGAGATTCGATCGTCGGTATCCAATACCTAGTTCAATCTCGTTACTGGCAAGTCTCTTTACTCGTTCCATAATACATCATCTCACAACTAACATATTAGTTGTAATGCTTGCAAGGCTTATGTGATGTGTATTACCGAGAGGGCCCAGAGATACCTCTCCGACAATCGGAGTGACAAATCCTAATCTCGAAATACGCCAACCCAACATCGACCATTGGAGACACCTGTAGTACTCCTTTATAATCACCCATTTACGTTGTGACGTTTGGTAGTACCCAAAGTGTTCCTCCGGCAAACGGGAGTTGCATAATCTCATAGTCATAGGAACATGTATAAGTCATGAAGAAAGCAATAGCAACATACTAAACGATCAGGTGCTAAGCTAATGGAATGGGTCATGTCAATCAGATCATTCAACTAATGATGTGACCTCGTTAATCAAATAACAACTCATTGTTCATGGTCAGGAAACATAACCATCTTTGATTAACGAGCTAGTCAAATAGAGGCATACTAGTGACACTCTGTTTGTCTATGTATTCACACATGTATTATGTTTCCGGTTAATACAATTCTAGCATGAATAATAAACATTTATCATGATATAAGGAAATAAATAATAACTTTATTATTGCCTCTAGGGCATATTTCCTTCACGCTGCCCATACAGGGTCGCGCGACTCGGTGATGTAGAACCACCCCGATTGCCACCCCTTTATGGTTTCCACAAAGGAGCCCTCGAGCCATGTTACGTTGGGCATCTTGCCCACCATGGCACATCTGCACTCCGCCTGGCGGCCGCCCACAACCTTCGGCTTGACATTGAAGGTCTTCAACCATAAGCCGAAGTGGGGCTTGATGCGGAGGAAGGCCTCGCACACGACGATAAACGCCGAGATGTTGAGGATGAAGTTCGGGCCAGATCATGGAAATCCAGGCCATAATAGAACATGAGCCCCGGACGAATGGGTGGAGAGGGAGTCCCAGTCCGCGGAGGAAATGGGTGAGGAACACTACCCTCTCATGGGGCCTGGGGGTGGGGATGAGCTTCCCCTCATTTCGGAGCCGGTGCGCGATGTCGTCGGGCAGGTATCTGGCTCTCCTCAGCTTCTTGATGTCTCCATCCGTGACGGAGGAGACCATCCAGCTGCCTCCCGCTCCGGACATGGTTGGAGAAGGTTGAGGTGGGAAGTGCGGACTTGGGCGCTAGAGCTCGAGTGTTCGAAAACGGATGAGCGAAGGAGGAAGAAGGCGTGGATAGAAAGGTGAATCCTTATCCCTTTATATGGGCAGACGAAACTAAGCGTCCCACTAGCCTGGTATAACTCGCTTATCCCCCAAGCGCCATAATCGATGGCGCCGTTGGGTCACCCACACCCGTGTTGATGAGAATCCCGTAATAAGGGGACACAATCTCTGCTTTGACAAGACGTGTCGAAAAAACTGCCTCGCGTTATGTGCGGGGCTAGTTAAAGGAAACGGTTTGAATAATCACCGGGCCATGACATAACGTCATGCTGTCAAAACAAGTCAGCAAATTAGGTTTGCGAAAATATTATTCTCTCTATGGTGGTATGTGGAACTTATTTTGCAGGGTCGGACACTATCCTCGTATTCAAATTCTTCTGTGATGTATTCGGAGAAGGAACCCGCCTTGCAATGCCGAAGACAATACTGGGCGCCGGACTCATCGTCATTGAAGCCTGGTTCAGGGGCTACTGAGGGAGTCCTGGATTAGGGGGTCTCCGGGAAGCCGGACTATCTCCATTGGCCGGACTGTTAGACTATGAAGATACAAGATTGAAGACTTCGTCTTGTGTCCGGGTGGGACTCTACTTGGCGTGGAAGGCAAGCTAGGCAATACAGATATGGATATCTCCTCCTTTGTAACCGACCTTGTGTAACCCTAACCCTCTCCGATGTCTATATAAACCGAAGGGTTTTAGTCCGTAGGACAAGAACCATAACATACAATCATACCATAGGCTAGCTTCTAGGGTTTAGCCTCTCTGATCTCGTGGTAGATCTACTCTTGTACTACCCATATCATCAATATTAATCAAGCAGGATGTAGGGTTTTACCTCCATCAAGAGGGCCCGAACCTGGGTAAAGCATTGTGTCCCCTGCCTCATGTTACCATCCGGCCTAGACGCACAGTTCGGGACCCCCTACCCGAGATCCGCCAGTTTTGACACCGACACCTTGGATAACCCATATGTCCTTTCTAAGCTTATAAATAATGGTGCTATGGAAAAACTTACTGGGATAGTTGAGGAGGATTTGAATCTTGATGAAGATGATCCCGGAATTTTTCGTTATTTGCTTGATGAATCTTTGAAGGATGCTTGGGATCGGTTGTTGAGGATTCGAGCTAGCTATGTGCCCCAATATCAAATTGAGGTTTACTTAAAAGATTTTATTTTGGCCTTCCCCTTCTTTTAAGCAAGTTTTGGATTCTATTTTTGAAAACAATTTTCTTGGAGGGGACGCCATCGATACTTATGAGAAGATGAAATCCATATTCGGTCACCCCAAGGAAAAGGATGTTGAATCTTCCGCCATTATGAGTTTCTATAAAAAAATTAAAGAGATGAAGGCAAGTTTAGATGCAAATTTTTGCAATGTGTTTAATCTTTCTTGTACGATGAATGGCCATGTGCTCTCACAAAACAGAAAGATAAATGCAATAGATAAGAATTTTTTTTCTTTTCTTCCCCAATGCCAAAGATGATAATACTTAGATCTATTTGTGTTTTTATGCCTAGCTAGGGGCGTTAAACGATAGCGCTTGTTGGGAGGCAACCCAATTTTATTTTTGTTCTTACGTTTTAGGTCCTGTTTTGCTTTGAATAAATCATATAGCCTCTGGTTAGATGTGGTTTTGTGTTTTAATTAGTGTTTGTGCCAAGTAACACCTTTGGGTTTGGGATAGCTTATGGTAATACTTGATTTGATTCTGCTGAAAAACAAAAACTTTTGCACCCAGGAGATTAGTTTTAGTTTTTAACACAAGCGCGATAAAATGCTGATTATTTTTGCAAAGGATTTATAAACAAATTATCTAGGACTTCCTAATTTCTCAGAATTTTTGGAGTTACGTAAGTATTTGAAATCTCCAGATTTCTACAGACTGTTCTGTTTTTGACAGATTCTGTTTTTCGCGTGTTGTTTGCTTATTTTGATGCATCTATGGCTAGTATCGAGGGGTATGAACCATGGAAAAGTTGGAACACAGTACATATTACACCAATTTAAATAAATAATGAGTTCACAACAGTACCAAAAGTGGTGATTTATTTTCTTATACTGACGGAGCTTACGAGATTTTCTGTTGGAGTTTTGTGTTGTGAAGTTTTCAAGTTTTGGTAAGGATTTGATGGACTATGGAATAAGGAGTGGCAAAAGCCTAAGCTTGGGGATGCCCAAGGCACCCCAAGGTAATATTCAAGGATGTCAAAAAGCCTAAGCTTGGGGATGCCCCGGGAAGGCATCCCCTCTCTTCGTCTTCGTCTACCGGTAACGTTCCTTGAGGCTATATTTTTATTCACCACATGATATGTGTTTTGCTTGGAATGTCTTGTATGGTTTGAGTCTTTCCTTTTTAGTTTGCTGCAATCATCCTTGATGTACACACCTTTTGAGAGACACACGCATGAATCGTGATTTATTAGAATGCTCTATGTGCTCCACTTATATTTTTTTGAGCTAGGCAAATTTGCTCTAGTGCTTCACTTATATCTTTTTAGAGCACGGTGGTGGTTTTATTTTATATAAATTGATGAACTCTCGTACTTCATTTATATTATTTTGAGAGTCTCTAAACAGCATGGTAATTTTCTTTTGTTATAAAATTAGTCCTAATATGATAGGCATCCAAGAGGGATATAATAAAAACTTTCATATACAGTGCATTGAATACTATGAGAAGTTTGATTCCTTATGATTGTTTTGAGATATGAAGATGGCGATATTATTGTCATGCTAGTAAGTAGTTGTGAATTTGAGAAATACTTGTGTTAAGATTTGTGAGTCCCGTAGCATGCACGTATGGTGAACCGTTATGTAACGAAGTTGGAGCATGAGATGTTTTTTGATTGTCTTCCTTATGAGTGGCGGTCGGGGACGAGCGATGGTCTTTTCCTTCCAATCTACCCCCCTAGGAGCATGCGCGTAATACTTTGTTTGGATGACTAATAGATTTTTGCAATAAGTATATGAGTTCTTTACGACTAATATTGAGTCCATGGATTATACACGCTCTCACCTTTCCACCATTGCTAGCATCTCTAGTACCACGCAACTTTCGCCGGTACCATAAACCCACCACATATCCTTCCTCAAATCATCCACCATACCTACCTATTATGGCATTTCCATAGTCATTCCAAGATATATTGCCATGCAACTTTCCACTATTCCGTTTATTATGACACACATCATCATTGTCATATTGCTTTGCATGATCATCTAGTTGGCATCGTATTTGTGGCAAGGCCACCGTTTCTCATTTTTTATACATGTCACTCTTGATTCATTGCACATCCCGGTACACCGCTGGAGGCATTCACATAGTCATATTTTTGTTCTAGTATCGAGTTGTAATTCTTGAGTTGTAAGTAAATAGAAGTGTGATGATTTTCATTATTAGAGCATTGTCAAAAAAATGAGAGAAAAAGAGAGAAGGGACAATGTTACTATCCTTTTTTCCACACTCGTGCTTCAAAGTAGCACCATGATCTTCATGATAGAGAGCCTCCTATGATATCACTTTCATATGCTAGTGGGAATTTTTCATTATAAAACTTGGCTTGTATATTCCAACGATGGGCTTCCTCAAACGCCCTAGGTCTTCATGTGCAAGCAAGTTGGATGCACACCCACTTAGTTTTCTTTTTGAGATTTCATAAACTTATAGCTCTAGTGTATCTGTTGCATGGCAATCCCTACTCACTCACATTGACATCTGTTAATGGGCATCTCCATAGCCTGTTGATACGCCTAGTTGATGTGAGACTATCTCCTTCTTTTTGTCTTCTCCACAACCACCGTCTATTCCACCTATAGTGTTATGTCCATGGCTCACCATGTATTGCGTGAAACTTGAAAAGGTTTGAGAACGTCAAAAGTATGAAACAATTGCTTGGCTTGTCATCGGGGTTGTGCATGATTTGAATATTTTGTGTGATGAAGATGGAGCATAGCCAGACTATATGATTTTGTAGGGATAAGCTTTCTTTAGCCATGTTATTTTGAGAAGACATAATTATTTTGTTAGTATGCTTGAAGTATTATTGTTTTTATGTCAATATTAAACTTTTGTTTTGAATCTTACAGATCTGAACATTCATGCCACAATAAAGAGAATTACATGGATAAATATGTTAGGTAGCATTCCACATCAAAAATTCTGTTTTTATCATTTACCTACTCCAGGACAAGCAGGAATTAAGCTTGGGGATGCTTGATACGTCTCCAATGTATCTATAATTTTTGATTGTTCCATGCTATTATATTATCTGTTTTGGATGTTTTATATGCATTAATATGCTATTTTATATGATTTTTGGGACTAACCTATTAACCTAGAGCCCAGTGCCAGTTTATGTTTTTACCTTGTTTTAGAGTTTCGCAGAAAAGGAATGCCAAACGGAGTCCAAACGGAATAAAACTTTCGCCATGATTTTTCTTGGACCAGAAGACACCCGGGAGACTTGGAGTACAAGTCAGAGGATCCTTGAGGCGGCCACACAGGTGGAGGGCGCCCCCTCCCACCCCCCGACCTTGTGGGCCCCTCATAGCTCCCGTGACCTAATTCTTTCACCTATATATACTCTTATACCCCCAAAACACCCAGGGGAGCCACGAAACCACTTTTCCACCGCTGCAACCTTCTGTGCCCGTGATATCCCATCTTGGGGCCTTTTCCGGCATCCTACCGGAGGGGGGATCGATCACGAAGGGCTTCTACATCAACACCATTGCCTCTCCGATGAAGCGTGAGTAGTTTACTTCAGACCTACGGGTCCATAGCTAGTAGCTAGATGGCTTTTTCTCTCTCTTTGATTCTCAATGCAAAGTTCTCCTCGATGTTCTTGGAGATCTATTCGATGTAATACTCTTTTGCGGATTTCTGATCAGCTTATCTACGAATATTATTTGAATCTCCTCTGAATTCTTATATGCATGATTTGATATCTTTGCAAGTCTCTTTGAACTATCGATTTGGTTTGGCCAACTAGATTGGTTTTTTTTTTGCAATGGGAGAAGTGCCCAGCTTTGGGTTCACTCTTGCGATGTCCTTTCCCAGTGACAGTAGGGGCATCAAGGCACGTATTGTATTAATGCCATCAAGGATAAAAAGATGGGGTTTTCATCATATTTCTTGAGTTAATTCCTCTATATCATGTCATCTTGCTTAAGGCGTTACTCCGTTCTTTATGAACTTAATACTCTAGATGCATGCTGGATAGCAGTTGATGTGTGGAGTAATAGTAGTAGATGTAGAATCGTTTTGGTCTACTTGACACGGACGTGATGCCTATATTCATGATCATTGCCTTATATATCGTCATAACTTTGCGCTTTTCTATCAATTGCTCGGTAGTAATTTGTTCACCCACCGTAATAAATTCTATCTTGAGAGAAGCCACTAGTGAAACCTATGGCCCCCGGGTCTATTTTACATCATATTAGTTTCCCGTAAACTTGCCAATTTCTGTCACCGTTTCCTTACTTTGCAATCTTTTACTTTTCGTTGCATAAACCAAAAATACCAAAAATATACTTTACCACTTATCCATCTCTATCAGATCTCACTTTGCGAATAACCGTGAAGGGATTGACAACCCCTTTGTCGCATTGGTTGCAAGTTGGGTTTGTTTGTGCAGGTATTTAGTGGCTTGTTGCGTAATCTCCTACTGGATTGATACCTTGGTTCTCAAAACTGAGGGAAATACTTACGCTACTTTGCTGCATCACCCTTTCCACTTCAAGAGAAAAACCAACGCAAGCTCAAGAGGTAGCAACGACTTCTTCGCCAACCTCGGCAACCTCTTCATCAATGACATGGGTGACAACATCAATACCGATGCTTCTGCTCCCGCTGCACCATATGTGATTCTGTCCTCCTTATTTGAGATCGTACTAGAATTCCTATATCTAGTTTGTGCCTTAGATTTGATCTATTCATCTACTTCACTAGTCCTTGTGATCATTCCCTATTATTGTGGTCATGATTTATTTACTGTTTATTCGGATTAAATCTCGTACTAATTTGCTCATATATTCAACAATCCAAAAACCTAATTATAGACAATTTACTCCGAGTAGTTTTGCCGCGCATTTGAAGCCGCCTACCTTCAAGGGGGTGCAATATAAGAGGTACCAAACGTTAGAAATTTAATGGTTTCAGACCATGTACTGCTATGATGCCACTAAGGGCAAGCGTGAGTGCGATCTTAATCCTGCCAACAGTAAGCTTTTGAGAAGATTGATACCCTCCTCAAGGGTGCCCCTCTAAGTGTTCCTGATGATCCCATTGTGGATTCGTATATGTCGTTGACAACGGCAAGCACATGCGGGTTGTGCTTGAGGCCAAGTTTGGGGCCTCGGTCACTGGCAACGAGTTGTACGTCATGGAGTAATTATATGACTACAAGATGACTGACGCTTTGTTGTTCAATAGGCTCATGAGATATAATCGATCGCAAAGGAACTTGACTACTTCAAGTGTCTTTTGTCGAACAAATTGGTGCTAGAGGCATCATTTCCAAGCTTCCAATTTTGTGGAGCAATTTCGCTACTTTCCTGAAACACAAGAGATAGTAGTTTTCCGTTTCGGATCTCATTGGGACTCTTGATGTTGAAGAGAAGGCGAGAACAAAATACACACGTGCTCTAGTTGCTGAGGGACCTTCTATTGCCCACATGGTATAGAATAAGAACTTCCAGCCCAACAAGCTCAAAAGCAACATTAACAAATCTCACGGCAAAGGCAAGTTTGATGCAAAGAACAAGCCTTCACATTCTACCAACTTTAAGAAGAATTCTCATAAGAAGGGGAAGTGACTATGCCATGTATGCATTGATCCTTATCATTAGGCTCCGAGATGTCCTAACCGCTTTGAGGAATGCAAACTTGAGAAGAGTGGCAAGTCCGCTAATGTTGTCATCAGTGATACTGATATGAAGGAATCTAGGTACGGTATTTTTCCTACCATCCTTTTAGTATGTAATTCTCCTAATTGGTTGATTGACACCGGTGCCAATGTACATGTTTGTGATGATGCTTCCATGTTTTCTTCTTATCAGGTCACATGGACTTCTCCCATGCTGATGGGGAACAGGTCACATGCTACCGTATGAGGTGTCAGTACAGTTGATCTGAATTTTACTTCAAAGAAGATCGTGCGCTTGAAAAATGTTCATCATGTGCCCTCCATCAATAAGAATCTCGTCAGCGGTTCCTGTTTATGTCGAGATGGTTTTAAGTTGGTTTTTGATTCTAGTAAAGTTGTAATATCCAAATATGGAAAATTTGTTGGAAAAGGTTATGAGTGCGGATGCTTGTTCTGCCTGTCTTTGTCAAAACTTTGCACTGAAGTTACTAATAATGTTTGCCATGATAATGAGTCTAAGATTTGGCATTTACAACTTTGTCATATTAACTTTGGTTGCATGACGTGGCTAGCCAATATGAGTTTAATTCCAAAATTCACTACTGTCAAGGGCTCCAAGTGCCAAGTATGTGTGCAAGCTAAACAACCTCGCAACTCCCATAACACTGCAAAGGAAAAAGACTTGGCGCCAGTAGAGCTTACATATTCTAATCTTTGTGAAATGAATGGCATGTTGACAAAATGTGGAAAGAAATACTTCACGATGTTGATTGATGAATCCACTAGATATTGTTATGTGTATCTTCTAAAATCAACAGATGAGGCTTTAAATGTATTCAAAAACTATAAAGCTGAAGCATAGAACCAACTGATTGAAAAATTAAACGGCTTAGGTCTGATCATGGTGGAGAGTATTTTTCAATGAGTTTGATTTGTTTTGTGCAAAACATGGTATAATTCATGAGAGGATGCCTCCCTACTCAACTCAGTCAAATGGGGTGACCGAAAGAAAGAACCAAACTCTAACTGATTCGGTTAACACCATGTTAGACACATTGGGTCTGTCCAAGGCATGGCAGGGAGGCGCTAATGACTGCATGTCATGTCCTAAACCAAGTTCCGCAAAGCATAAGAACATGAATCCATTTGAGGAATGGGAAAGGAAAAGGTTAAAACTCTCTTATCTATGTACTTGGGGTTGTTTGGGGAAAGGCAATATACCAATCCCCAAGAAGCGCAAGCTTGGACCAAAAACCGTGGATTGTGTTCTTCTACTCTATGCTTTTCATAGAATTGGCTATAGATTTTTGATAATAAAATCTGAGGTATCTATCATGGTTTTGTCACGGTAGATGTCCTCGTGAAAGGACTTAGTCGTGGAGCCATCGCTATGGGTTAGCTTAAACGGGTTAAACTGGACAAGGTACACGAGGGTTTTCATACTAGTTCGGCCCCTTCGATGAAGGTAAAAGCCTACGTCTAGTTGTGTTGGTATTGCTAGGGTTTCGATGACCAGGGAGCAAATCCTCTTTGCCTGGCTCTCGAGTTGTTGTCTATTGTCCCGTCCCTAAACCGCTGTCGGGTCGTCCCTTTATATACATAGGTTGACGCCCGCCGGTTTACAGAGTCCCGAGGCCGGATCGTAAACATATCCGGCTCGGTCTCTTTTCCTTCTAACTTACAATACAAGTTACATGAAAGAGTCGGTTTACATCTACAGGCCTTAACCCGCCTTTGGGCCTTGGGCCTTCGTAAAGTGCCATCATCCTTATGTCTTCATGGCTTCTAATCTTCATAAAGTTAACCCGACTACTCCTGGCCGGTTTATGTCCAGTAGTAATATCCCCAACATTAGGCCCCAGATTGATTTGAACTTGTTCATGTCAATCTTCAACACTTAGAAAAATTCTTGCCCTAACACCTTCACATGGATCTGGTAAACCGCCGTGATGTCATCCTTTAGATCCGCAGTAAACCGCCATCATGTCACCTATTCATTAAAGCCAAAGATGCCCTTCATTAATGAGTATCCAACCATCGAGGCTACATCCTTATTAACTATCCATTTTAAGCTCTTCGATTTACGCACTTGTCGCTTATCTGTTCGCCTTATAAATAGGACCGAAGGTCATTCTCTTTTCCCCCTTCGTCTCTTCACTTCTTATTACTCCTCGCGACGCCCCTGCACCCGAGCGCCGCCGCCGTCGTCGAACACCGCCTCTGCATCTCCGTTGGCTGCTGCATCAACCTGGTTGCATCATAAAGACGCGGCGCATCACCGCTACCTCAACCGCTGCTGTAAGCTTCCCCTCTTTTCTCTGTAGATCCGTTAGGGTTCATGCGGGTTCCTATTGCTCTCCTCATGTTCTTCGTCAACCCGTAGATAGTAGAACTTGATCTTGATGAGTTCCACATAGTAGCTATGAAACTCCTTATCTCAATCATTTAATCCAATCTTTAAGTACATCGTAACTTGATCTGGACTTTTTGTGAACTGCTTCAGGACCAAGCTTTTAAGTCTCAATATTTTTCCTTTTCCTGGCTTATGGTAGATCCAAAATTTCAATGCAGTCTTGTAAAACATGTTTTACCTTTACTTAGTCATTCTTGCCTTAGATCTGTACCTTCTATATCACATAGACGGTTTATCCTTGTAGAGAGTAATCTATTATATACCATTAGTCCCCTTGTAAACCGGCAAGCCCTTTATCTCCATTGTCATACTCCGGTTTAATAGTATGTGTATACCTCTGTTTCTGCTTATCGCTTTGTCATTCATAATTGTATCAGCCTCCAGTTTACCAATTTCACATACTTGGATTCCTTTGTCCTGTTATACCTTATGCATCACTATGAATGAATCGTAAACCGGCATTTCTTTCCAGTTTTTCACTTGCAATGGCCAAGCAGTTTTATTCCTGCAACTGGGCTCCCTCCCGGGTTACCGAGGAGCAACTGAATGGAATGGTCAAGATCAGTACCTTGCCAAAGAAGAATGAAATCCGGTGGCAAGTTCCTGGACCGGAAAATCCTCCCACCCCTAAACAGGGTGAGGTAGTGGTGTTTGTTGATCACATAGGTTGTGGTTTCAAACCGCCCGGATCAAAGTTTTTCCGGGATGTACTTGCCAGCTTTCAACTCCACCATTAAGATATTGGACCCAACTCGGTATCCAATATATGCAACTTTCAAGTTTTCTGTGAAGTGTACCTACAAGAAGAGCCAACTGTTGAGTTGTTCTGGGATTTCTTTCATCTGAACCGGCGCACTGAATTTGTAGACGGACCTAATACTGAACTTGGTGGTGTCTCCATTCAGAAAAGAAAACAGGTTCAATTTCCTCATGCCAAGCTGCACAGTCACCTAAAGAGTGGAATCAAACTTGGTTCTACTATAAAGACACCTCCCCTGAAGATGAGAATCCTCTGCCGGGTTACCGTGCCCACCGGCTTGCCAATACTCATCCACTTCCACAATGACTAAGTGCCCAGGAACGGGCCCCGTATGCACCTCAACTCGCCAAGCTGAGAGCCTTCTTGGCCAACGGTTTGACAGGTGTAGACTTTGTCCGTTGCTGGATATCCTGGAGTATCTTGCCGCTAAGTCGCCGCTCCCGCTTAAATGTGCGAGTACGCTGGTGAAGTAGAATACTCCCAACGCCATATCAATATTCAGCTAACAGATAAAGAAGTCACTGGGGCTATCAAGAAGATATTGAACGAATCGGAAGTTGCCTGTCGCCAAACCGGATTAACCCCCTTTTACACCCAAAACAAACCGCCTGCTGTAAGTATTGTTCTTCTGCTTTACACTTGATATCTTTAGACTGTACAATCTTTGAATACCCTTCTGTTTATTTGTAAACAGGGTGATGATCCATTCTGCAAAAAGAAACCTCAAGAAAAAGCGGCAAAGCCTTCCCGTCCTAAAACAAAAGCCGTCAAGAAAACCACAAAGCGGAAGGCACCGAAACGCATCAGTATGGAACTGGATGACGACCCGGATGAACCGGAAGTTGAGGCAGAACTTGATTCACTTGGTTCACTTTTCATGCATCTCATTGACAATGATACTTATCAGGAGGACGTTGAAGGCAGCCAAGCTGACTATGCAGAGGTAATTATCCTTTCCTCCGGTCCAGACTCTCTACCAGCACAAAAAAACCGTCAAGTGGTCCAAAAAGTAAGCTTTTCTCATCCTCTTGCTCACTTGGATCCAACATTTATTTTGAAGAAGCAGCAGCACGAGGCTCGCCGCACAACCCGGCACAGCGGCCAAAAGGTCACTTCGACCGGTTTACCAGACACCCCGGTTTGAAAGCGCCGATCTGAGGTCTCACCCACTTCTGACACTTCTTATCCCAAGGCAGGCTATTTCCGACAACCTCTTAATCCGTCCGATTCGAATTATCAGGTGACACCTCCTTCATCTTCTGGCGAGTCAATAGCAACACAACTCCCTCCTCTCATAACCGTGGCTGGGTAAGTATTTCAATCCAATCTTTTGATGTTTCACACTCTATATGCTATATTAACCTTTGTACTTTGTTCTGTTTAGAGCCAAAGCTTGACCCAGTAAGAAGGCTCGGGTGAATAACCCGCCCGAAGATCATGTGGTTTTTGAACCGGAGCAGACTGCAGAATCGGAGGGTCCAAATACTGAAGCCACATTTGACGAACCGCCCCCTCCAGATTATAATGTTGATGAACCAGCAGAAGTTGAAACTGCCGTACCAGATGGTGAACCGGCAAGTCCAATCTGGGCTGCTAACAGACCTTCAAGTCCAGTAAGGACTACTGACATTCCATCAACTCCAGAAAATGTTGCTGGAGACAAAGAAGGCGAGGTTATCATTACAGGTATGAGCCACATCTCTCCTGGCCATCCTGTTATATTGGCGAAACATAGTGCCAAGGAAGAGTGTGCTGCCATGGAAAAAGGCAAATGGAGCACCGACTTGTCAAGCTATGCCCACCTCAGCGCTCAAGAACTCCACTCTGGTTTTCTAAACCGTCTGCACTCAAACCGTGATTATGAAGCCGGTTTGGTGAACCTGATGAAGGAGCGCTGTGAGGTATTTTCATCACTTTTCATTTCTTAAATCCAAAGTACAAGTACCAACCCAAGTAGCCCCCAAGGGCCGGTTTATGATGGCAATCATAAATTGGGACTTTATAATACCTTAACTCTTGCAAACTTGTCCTCCATATACCAACTGATCTTTTGAAGTAAACCAGGCGTGATCATTGTATTCCTGTAGTTTTCGCCTGTGTAGTCCCCAAGGGCCGGTTTATCTTTCCAAGGTGAACCGAGTCTTTAATCCATGCATCCATTTGAACAGATATACATTAGCCCCCAAGTGTCAAGGATAATGCTTGCATTGTACTTGAGACTTGCAAATAAATTTTTGATGATAGAGCAAATAGGCATTAGCCCCCAAGTATGAAGTGCATAACTTGTTATACGCTTGGTACTTCAAATATACATATTTCATTGTTGATATATCTTGCCGTTGCAGGCCGAGCTGAGTAAAAGGGATGCTCAAACCGCTGACCTTCAGGAAAACATCAAATCTCAGCAAGCAGAGGCTTCCAAGGCCAAGGAAGAGTTGACAAATGCCTTAGCGGCCATGGAAAGGCTGAAAGAGACCTTTAACAAAGAGCGTGCAGACTGGGAGATGGAAAAGGCCGGTTTAACAAAGAAGGCCGAAGACGCAGAAACAACCCTGAAACCGGTGGTTGAAGAACTGACCGGGTTAAAACGGCAGATTAACGCCATGACCTCTGCTGTCTTCGGTAAGTATCTGCATATGAAATTTTTTCCAATCCATAACATCTTATCAAAAACCGGTTTACTGATGCTTTACCATGACAGGGATACACATTACTCATCTGGGCTCCGATATGCGGATGAAGGTTAAAGCGGCCTATACTTTGATAGAACAGATGTATTCTGGATCCCAGCGAGCCATTTGCATTGCAGCTTATAACAAGCCTCCGCCAACGATGATCAAAGAAACCATCAAAAAGCTGGCCATGCTACCTGCCTGGTTGGATGAACTAAAGAGATCAGCCGCAAGGTCAGGTGCGCTGACCGCGCTAATCCGGGGCAAGGCATGGATTCCAGATCTTGAACCGGCAAATATCGGCCAAGGCTACCCCAGCGTTGATACGTCTCCAACGTATCTATAATTTTTGATTGCTCCATGCTATATTATCTACTGTTTTGGACATTATTGGGCTTTATTATCTAGTTTTATATTATTTTTGGGACTAACCTATTAACCGGAGGCAGCCCAG
The DNA here is from genome assembly GCF_018294505.1 of Triticum aestivum. Lineage (NCBI taxonomy): Eukaryota > Viridiplantae > Streptophyta > Magnoliopsida > Poales > Poaceae > Triticum > Triticum aestivum. Next base: position 460,490,650 of record NC_057800.1, read on the forward strand.
AATTGCTGTTTTTTTGCCTGTTTTAGGGTTTCGAAAAAAAGGAATATCAAACGGAGTCCAAACGGAATGAAACCTTCGGGAACGTGATTTTCTCAACGAACAAGACCCGGGAGACTTGGACCCTACATCAAGAAAGAAAAGAGGAGGCCACGAGGTAGGGGGCGCGCCTACCCCCCCCCCCCAGGCGCACCCTCCACCCTTGTGGGCCCCCTGTTGCTCCACCGACATACTCCTTCCTCCTATATATACCTACGTACCCCCAAACGATCAGGTACGGAACCAAAACCCTAATTCCGCCGCCGTCACTTTCTGTACCACAAGATCCCATCTTGGGGCCTGTTCCGGACCTCCGCCGGAGGGGGCATCGATCACGGAGGGCTTCTACATCAATACCATAGCCCCTCCGATGAAGTGTGAGTAGTTTACCTCAGACCTACGGGTCCATAGTTAGTAGCTAGATGGCTTCTTCTCCCTTTTTGGATCTCAATACAATGTTCTCCCCCTCTCTTGTGGAGAACTATTCGATGTAATCTTCTTTTTGCGGTGTGTTTGTTGAGACCGATGAATTGTGGGTTTATGATCAAGTCTATCTATGAATAATATTTGAATCTTCTCTGAATTCTTTTATGTATGATTGCTTATCTTTGCAAGTCTCTTCGAATTATCAGTTTGGTTTGGCCTACTAGATTGATCTTTCTTGCAATGGGAGAAGTGCTTAGCTTTGGGTTCAATCTTGCGGTGTCCTTTCCCAGTGAAAGTAGGGGCAGCAAGGCACGTATTGTATTGTTGCCATTGAGGATAACAAGATGGGGTTTTCTTCATATTGCATGAGTCTATCCCTCTACATCATGTCATCTTGCTTAAGGTGTTACTCTGTTTTTAACTTAATACTCTAGATGCATGCTGGATAGCGGTCGATGAGTGGAGTAATAGTAGTAGATGCAGGCATGAGTCGGTCTACTTGTCTCGGACGTGATGCCTATATACATGATCATACCTAGATATTCTCATAATTATGCTCAATTCTGTCAATTGCTCAACAGTAATTTGTTCACCCACCATAGAATACTTATGCTCTCGAGAGAAGCCACTAGTGAAACCTATGGCCCCCGGGTCTATCTTCATCATACCAATCTCCTACTACTTAGTTATTTCCTTTGCTATTTCCTTTGCCTTTATTTTACTTTGCATCTTTATCATAAAAATACCAAAAATATTATCTTATCATATCTATCAGATCTCACTCTCGTAAGTGGCCTTATAGGGATTGACAACCCCTATTTGCGTTGGTTGCGAGGATTTATTTGTTTTGTGCAGGTACGAGGGACTCGTGTGTAGCCTCCTACTGGATTGATACCTTGGTTCTCAAAAACTGAGGGAAATACTTACGCTACTTTGCTGCATCATCCCTTCCTCTTCGAGAAAAACCAACGCAGTGCTCAAGAGGTAGCAAGAAGGATTTCTGCCGCCGTTGTTGGGGAGGTCTACACAAAAGTCAACATACCAAGTACCCATCACATACCCTTATCTCCCGCATTACATTATTTGCCATTTGCCACTTGTTTTCCTCTCCCCCACTTCACCCTTGCCGTTTTATTTGCCCTCTCTCTCTCTTTTCTCCCTCTCTTTCTCTATTTGCCTCTTTTTGCCCGCTTGCTTTTTGTTTGCTTGTGTGTTAGTTTGTTTGCCTGTCGTTATGGCTAGTCCCTTATCTTCTCCGTTATCTCCTGAGAATGAAATTCTAAATTTTAAGCAAAGGGAGGGAGAAAATATAAAAGATGCTTGGTATAGAATTTGCAATGCTCAAAATAGGTCTACTAGGAAGCAATCTACTTCCGTTCTTCTTCGCAATTTTTATGTAGGCATTACTACTTGGCACCGTTATGTTCTTGATACTATTACCGGAGGGAACTTTTTGGGTAGCCATACTTTTGATTCTTATAATGCTATGTTAGATTTATTTGGCTCACCCCCTCTCTTGGTTAATGGAACTATATTAACTTTGGAGCAAGTAATACAAAGGCTTGAAATTATTGAAAATAAGGTTGCTACCGTAGAGTTAATTGAAAATTTGGATAAAAAGATCCACAGCCGAATCTCTCAATATGGATCTAAAGTAGGAGTTACTTTGAAAGATATTAAAGAAAAGGAACCCATAGTTAATGAGAAAATAAATCACGATTCCATTAGGATCGGTAAACTTGAGGATATTATTACCAACTTGGGAACCGCTTTTTATTCCGTAAAGAATACTCCAAGTCCTTCCACTAAAGTTGCCAAGCTTATGTACGTTCCTAAAAATAAGGGTGAATCCTCTAGTAAGGATGCGGATCTCAAATCTATAAGTATTCATCCCAATCTTTTTGCTATCATTAAAGAACCATTTGTTACAAATGAATTTTTAGATATAGTGCCTAAAATTTTGATAATTAATAAAAATAAAGAAATTCCTAAAGATGGTAGATGCCTAATTGAATAATTGATTACCAAAGATGGCAATACCTAGATCTATTCTTGCTTGTTATGCCTTGCTAGCGGCGTTAAACGATAGCGCTTGTTGGGAGGAAACCCAATTTTATTTTTATTCCTTGCTTTTTTGCTCCTGATTAGTAATAAATAATTTATCTATCCTATGTTTTGGTTGTGTTTTTTGTGTTTAATTAGTGTTTGTGCCAAGTAGAACCGTTGGGAAGACTTGGGGAAAGTCTTGTTAAACTTGCTGTAAAAAACAGAAACTTTAGCGCTCACGAGAACTGCTGTCATTTTTATTTGGGAAGTGATATTTAGTTCATTATTTTTGCAGATGATTAATAGATAAATTCCTCACGTACAGAAATGTATTTTAGAATTTTGGGGGTTTCAGATCTTGCGCTAGCTACAGATTACTACAGACTGTTCTGTTTTTGACAGATTCTGTTTTCGTGTGTTGTTTGCTTATTTTGATGAATCTATGGCTAGTAAAATAGTTTATAAGCAATGGAGAAGTTGTAATACAGTAGGTATAACACCAATATAAATGAATAATGAGTTCATTACAGTGCCTTGAAGTGGTCTTTTATTTTCTTTCGCTAACGGAGCTCACAAGATTTTCTACTTTAAGTTTTGTGTTGTAAAGTTTTCAAGTTTTGGGTAAAGATTTGATGGATTATGGAACAAGGAGTGGCAAGAGCCTAAGCTTGGGGATTCCCATCGCACCCCCAAGATAATCTAAGGACACCTAAAAGCCAAAGCTTGGGGATGCCCCGGAAGTCATCCCCTCTTTCGTCTACTTCTATCGGTAACTTTAATTGGAGCTATATTTTTATTCGCCACATGATATGTGTTTTGCTTTGAGCGTATTGTATTATTTGAGTCTTTGATTTTTATTTTACCACAATCATCCTTGCTGTACACACCTTTTGAGAGAGCCATACATGATTTGGAATTTGTTAGAATACTCTATGTGCTTCGCTTATATCTTTTGAGTTATATAGTTTTGCTCTAGTACTTCACTTATATCTTTTAGAGCACGTGGTGGATTTGTTTTATAGAAACTATTGATTTCTCAGGCTCACTTAGATTCTTTTGAGAGTCCTAATAGCATGGTAATCTCTTAAAATCCTAATATGCTAGGTATTCAAAGTTAGTAAAATTTCCTTAAGAGTGTTTTGAATACTAAGAGAAGTTTGATGCTTGATGATTGTTTTGAGATATGAGGTAATAATATCAAAGTCGTGCTAGTTGAGTAGTTGTGAAATTGGGAAATACTTGTGTTGAGGTGTTATTTGATTGTCTTCCTTATGAGTGGTGGTCGGGGACGAGCGATGGTCTTTTCCTACCAATCTATCCCCCTAGGAGCATGCGCATAGTACCGAGGTTTTTGATGACTTGTAGATTTTTGCAATAAGTATGTGAGTTCTTTATGACTAATGTTGAGTCCATGGATTATACGCACCCTCACCCTTCCATCCTTGCTAGCCTCTTCGGTACCGTGCATTGCCATTTCTCACATTGAGAGTTGGTGCAAACTTCGCCAGTGCATCCAAACCCCGTGATATGATACGCTCCTTCACACATAAACCTCCTTATATCTTCCTCAAAACAGCCACCATACCTACCTATTGTGGCATTTCCATAGCCATTCCGAGATATATTGCCATGCAACTTTCCATCATTCCGTTCATCATGACACATTCATTATTGTCATATTGCTTAGCATGATCATGTAGTTGACATAGTATTTGTGGCAAAGCCACCGTCCATAATTCTTTCATACATGTCACTCTTGGTCCATTGCATATCCCGGTACACCGCTGGAGGCATTCATATAGAGTCATCTTTTGTTCTAGTATCGAGTTGTAATCATTGAGTTGTAAATAAATAGAAGTGTGATGATCATCATTTTCTAGAGCATTGTCCCGAGTGAGGAATTATAAAAAAGGGGAAAAAGAGAAAGGCCATATAAAAAAGAGAAAATCCATATAAAAAAAAGAGAAAGGCCATAAAAAAAGAGAAGCCCCAAAAAATGAGAGAAAAAGAGAGAAGGGACAATGTTAGTATCCTTTGCCACACTTGTGCTTCAAAGTAGCACCTTAATCTTCATGTTAGAGAGTCTCTTGCTTTGTCATTTTCATATACTAGTGGGAATTTTTCATTATAGAACTTGGCTTGTATATTCCAACAATGGGCCTCCTCAAGTGCCCTAGGTCTTCATGAGCAAGCTAGTTGGTTGCACACCCACTTAGTTTTCTTTTGTTCAGCTTTCATACATTTATAACTCTAGTGCATCCGTTGCATGGCAACCCCTACTCCTTGCATTAACATCAATCGATGGGCATCTCCATAGCCCATTGATTAGCCTCATTGAGGTGAGACTTTCTCCTTTTTGTCTTCTCCACATAACCCCCCTCATTATATTCTATTCCACCCATAGTGTTATGTCCATGGCTCGTGCTCATATATTGCATGAAAGTTTATAGGTTTGAGATTACTAAAGAATGAAACAATTGCTTGGCTTGTCATCGGGGTTGTGCATGATGAGATCATTCTTGTGTGACAAAAATGAAACATGACTAAACTATATGATTTCGTAGGGATGAACTTTCTTTGGCCATGTTATTTTGAGAAGACATAATTGCTTAGTTAGTATGCTTGAAGTATTATTATTTTTATGTCAATATGAACTTTTGTCTTGAATCTTTCGGATCTGAATATTCATACCACAATTGAGAGGAATTACATTATAATTATGCCAAGTAGCACTCCACATCAAAAATTCTGTTTTTATCATTTACCTACTCGAGGACGAGCAGGAATTAAGCTTGGGGATGCTTGATACGTCTCCAACGTATCTATAATTTTTGATTGCTCCATGCTATATTATCTACTGTTTTGGACATTATTGGGCTTTATTATCCACTTCTATATTATTTTTGGAACTAACCTATTAACCAGAGGCCCAGCCCAGAATTGCTGTTTTTTGCCTGTTTTAGGGTTTCGAAGAAAAGGAATATCAAACGGAGTCCAAACGAAATGAAACCTTCGGGAACGTAATTTTCTCAATGAACAAGACCCAGGAGACTTGGACCCTACGTCAAGAAAGAAAAGAGGAGGCCACAAGGTAGGGGGCGCGCCTACCCTCCCAGGCGAGCCCTCCTCCCTCGTGGCCCCCCTATTGCTCCACCGACGTGCTCCTTCCTCCTATATATACCTACGTACCCCCAAACAATCAGATACAGAGCCAAAACCCTAATTCCACCGCCGTAACTTTCTGTATCCACGAGATCCCATTTGGGGCCTGTTCTGGAGCTCCGCCGGAGGGGGCATCGATCACGGAGGGCTTCTATAGCAACACCATAGCCCCTCCGATGAAGTGTGAGTAGTTTACCTTAGACCTACGGGTCCATACTGAGTAGCTAGATGGCTTCTTCTCTCTTTTTGGATCTCAATACAATGTTCTCCCCCTCTCTTGTGGAGAACTATTCGATGTAATCTTCTTTTTATGGTGTGTTTGTTGAGATCGATGAATTGTGGGTTTATGATCAAGTCTATCCATGAATAATATTTGAATCTTCTCTGAATTCTTTTATGTATGATTGGTTATCTTTGCAAGTCTCTTCGAATTATCAGTTTGGTTTGGCCTACTAGATTGATCTTTCTTGCAATGGGAGAAGTGCTTAGCTTTGGGTTCAATCTTGCAGTGTCCTTTCCAGTGAAAGTAGGGGCAGCAAGGCACGTATTGTATTGTTGCCATTGAGGATAACAAGATGGGGTTTTCTTCATATTGCATGAGTCTATCCCTCTACATCATGTCATCTTGCTTAAGGTGTTACTCTGTTTTTAACTTAATACTTTAGATGCATGCTGGATAGCGGTCGATGAGTGGAGTAATAGTAGTAGATGCAGGCATGAGTCGGTCTACTTGTCTCGGACGTGATGCCTATATACATGATCATACCTAGATATTCTCATAATTATGCTCAATTCTGTCAATTGCTCAACAGTAATTTGTTCACCCACCGTAGAATACTTATGCTCTCGAGAGAAGCCACTAGTGAAACCTATGCCCCCCGGGTCTATCTTCATCATATTAATCTCCTACTACTTAGTTATTTCCTTTGCTATTTACTTTGCCTTTATTTTACTTTGCATCTTTATTATAAAAATACCAAAAATATTATCTTATCATATCTATCGGATCTCACTCTCGTAAGTGGCCTTATAGGGATTGACAACCCCTATTTCCATTGGTTGCGAGGATTTATTTGTTTTGTGTAGGTACGAGGGACTCGTGCGTAGCCTCCTACTGGATTGATACCTTGGTTCTCAAAAACTGAGGGAAATACTTACGCTACTTTGCTGCATCATCCCTTCCCCTTAGGGGAAAACCAACGCAGTGCTCAAGAGGTAGCAAGCGTGAAGGAAGATGGCACCAACTTGAAAAACGATGATCTTCGAAGGCTGACAAAGGAGATGCAGCCTATAACAAGCAAATTGGCGGATGACACAAATCTATCTCATTTCCAACCGGTTTACGACGCTGAAGGGGAAAGACAACTCTTGTTGATTCACAATGTGGAAGATCTTGTACCGCCAATCCGTAAGCACACTTACGGTCCTGACATCGACCCTTCCACCCTTATTCATGAAGAAGCTGTTTTTCAAGCCTTAACTGGAATCGATTGGTCAACAATTGACTTCCAGCGACTGGGTAGAGATGAAGAGAAAGTGACCACTCAAGATGACCCTCAATCGTCAAGACGTCCAGATGAGGAATCATAAACCGGAGGCCGGTTTACCAGTTGCAGTCTTCCACTCTTTTGAAACAATTATTCAATTTGGGCTGTTTAAAGTGTTAAACTATAATGCTATGTTAGATTTATTTGGCTCACCCCCTCTCTTGGTTAATGGAACTATATTAACTTTGGAGCATGTAATGCAAAGGCTTGAAATTATTGAAAATAAGGTTGCTACCATAGAGTTAATTGAAAATTTGGATAAAAAGATCCACCGCCGAATCTCTCAATATGGATCTAAAGTAGGAGTTACTTTGAAAGATATTAAAGAAAAGGAACCCATAGTTAATGAGAAAATAAATCACGATTCCATTAGGATCGATAAAATTGAGGATATTATTACCAACTTGGGAACCGCTTTTTCTTCCATAAAGAATACTCCAAGTCCTTCCACTAAAGTTGCCAAGCTTATGTACGTTCCTAAAAATAAGGGTGAATCCTCTAGTAAGGATGCGGATCTCAAATCTATAAGTATTCATCCCAATCTTTTTGCTATCATTAAAGAACCATTTGTTACAAATGAATTTTTAGATCTTGTGCCTAAAAGTTTGATAATTAATAAAAAGAATAAATTCCTAAAGATGGTATATGAGTAATTGAAGAATTGCCTACCAAAGATGGCAATACCTAGATCTATTCTTGCTTGTTATGCCTAGCTAGGGGCGTTAAACGATAGCGCTTGTTGGGAGGCAACCCAATTTTATTTTTATTCCTTGCTTTTTTGCTCCTGTTTAGTAATAAATAATTTATCTAGCCTTTGTTTTGGTTGTGTTTTTTGTGTTTAATTAGTGTTTGTGCCAAGTAGAACCGTTGGGAAGACTTGGGAAAAGTCTTGTTGAACTTGCTGTAAAAAACAGAAACTTTAGCGCTCACGAGAACTGCTGTAATTTTTATTTCGAAAGTGATATTTAGTTAATTATTTTTGCAGATGATTAATAGATAAATTCCTCACGTACAGCAATGTATTTTAGAATTTTTGGGGTTTCAGATCTTGCGCTAGCTACAGATTACTACAGACTGTTCTGTTTTTGACAGATTCTGTTTTTCGTGTGTTGTTTGCTTATTTTGATGAATCTATGGCTAGTAAAATAGTTTATAAACCATAGAGAAGTTGGAATACAGTAGTTATAACACAAATATAAATAAATAATGAGTTGATTACAGTACCTTGAAGTGTTCTTTTATTTTCTTTCGCTAACGGAGCTCACGAGATTTTCTACTTTAAGTTTTGTGTTGTGAAGTTTTCAAGTTTTGGGTAAAGATTTGATGGATTATGGAACAAGGAGTGGCAAGAGCCTAAGCTTGGGGATGCCCATGGAACCCCCAAGATAATCTAAGGACACCTAAAAGCCAAAGCTTGGGTATGCCCCGGAAGGCATCCCCTCTTTTGTCTACTTCTATCGGTAACTTTACTTGGAGCTATATTTTTATTCGCCACATGATATGTGTTTTGCTTGGAGCGTCTTGTATTATTTGAGTCTTTGCTTTTTAGTTTACCACAATCATCCTTGCTGTACACACCTTTTGAGAGAGCCATACATGATTTGGAATTTGTTAGAATACTCTATGTGCTTCGCTTATATCCTTTGAGTTATATAGTTTTGCTCTAGTACTTCACTTATATCTTTTAGAGCACGGTGGTGGATTTGTTTTATAGAAACTATTGATTTCTCATGCTTCACTTAGATTATTTTGAGAGTCTTAATAGCATGGTAATTTATTAAAATCCTAATATGCTAGGTATTCAAAGTTAGTAAAATTTCCTTAAGAGTGTTTTGAATACTAAGAGAAGTTTGATGCTTGATGATTGTTTTGAGATATGAGGTAATAATATCAAAGTCGTGCTAGTTGAGTAGTTGTGAAATTGAGCAATACTTGTGTTGAAGTTTGCAAGTCCCGTAGCATGCACGTATGGTAAACGTTATGCAAAAAATTTGAAACATGAGGTGTTATTTGATTGTCTTCCTTATGAGTGGCGGTCGGGGACGAGCGATGGTCTTTTCCTACCAATCTATCCCCCTAGGATCATGCGCGTAGTACCGAGGTTTTTGATGACTTGTAGATTTTTGCAATTAGTATGTGAGTTCTTTATGACTAATGTTGAGTCCATGGATTATACGCACCCTCACCCTTCCATCCTTGCTAGCCTCTTCGGTATCGTGCATTGCCATTTCTCACATTGAGAGTTGGTGCAAACTTCGCCGGTGCATCCAAACCCCATGATATGATACACTCCTTCACACATAAACCTCCTTATATCTTCCTCAAAACAGCCACCATACCTACCTATTATGGCATTTCCATAGCCATTCCGTGATATATTGCCATGCAACTTTCCATCATTTCGTTCATCATGACACATTCATTATTGTCATATTGCTTAGCATGATCATGTAGTTGACATAGTATTTGTGGCAAAGCCACCGTTCATAATTCTTTCATACATGTCACTCTTGGTCCATTGCATATCCTAGTACACCGCTGGAGGCATTCATATAGAGTCATCTTTTGTTCTAGTATCAATTTGTAATCATTGAGTTGTAAATAAATAGAAGTGTGATGATCATCATTTTCTAGAGCATTGTCCCAAGTGAGGAATTATAAAAAAAGGGAAAAAAGAGAAAGGCCATATAAAAAAGAGAAAGGCCATAAAAAAGAGAAAGGCCATAAAAAGAGAAGTCCCAAAAAAATGAGAGAAAAAGAGAGAAGGGACAATGTTAGTATCCTTTGCCACACTTGTGCTTCAAAGTAGCACCTTAATCTTCATGTTAGAGAGTCTCTTGCTTTGTCATTTTCATATACTAGTGGGAATTTTTCATTATAGAACTTGGCTTGTATATTCCAACAATGGGCCTCCTCAAGTGCCCTAGGTCTTCGTGAGCAAGCAAGTTTGATGCACACCCACTTAGTTTTCTTTTGTTGAGCTTTCATACATTTATAGCTCTAGTGCATCCATTGCATGGCAACACCTACTCCTTGCATTAACATCAATCGATGGGCATCTCCATAGCCCATTGATTAGCCTCATTGATGTGAGACTTTCTCCTTTTTGTCTTCTCCACATAATCCCCCTCATTATATTTTATTCCACCCATAGTGCTATGTCCATGGCTCGCGCTCATATATTGCGTGAAAGTTTATAGGTTTGGGATTACTAAAGTATGAAACAATTGCTTGGCTTGTCATCGGGGTTGTGCATTATGAGAGCATTCTTGTGTAACGAAAATGAAACATGACTAAACTATATGATTTTGTAGGGATGAACTTTCTTTGGCCATGTTATTTTGAGAAGACATAATTGCTTAGTTAGTATGCTTGAAGTATTATTATTTTTATGTCAATATGAACTTTTGTCTTGAATCTTTCGGATCTGAATATTCATACCACAATTGAGAAGAATTACATTAAAATTATGCCAAGTAGCACTCCGCATCAAAAATTTTGTTTTTATCATTTACCTACTCGAGGACGAGCAGGAATTAAGCTTGGGGATGCTTGACACGTCTCCAAGGTATCTATAATTTTTGATTGCTCCATGCTATATTATCTACTATTTGGGATATTATTGGGCTTTATTATCCACCTTTATATTATTTTTGGGACTAACCTATTAACCAGAGGCCCAGCCCAGAATTGCCTGTTTTAGGATTTCGAAGAAAAGGAATATCAAACGGAGTCCAAACGGAATGAAACCTTTGGGAATGTGATTTTCTCAACGAACAAGACCCAGGAGACTTGGGCCCTACATCAAGAAAGAAAAGAGGAGTCCACGAGGTAGGGGGGCGCGCCTACCCTCCCAGGCGCGCCCTCCTCCCTCATGGGCCCCCTATTGATCCACCGACGTACTCCTTCCTCCTATATATACCAACGTACCCCCAAACGATCAGATACGGAGCCAAAATCCTAATTCCACCGCCGTAACTTTCTGTATCCACGAGATCCCATCTTGGGGCCTGTTCCGGAGCTCCGCCGGAGGGGGCATCGATCACGGAGGGCTACTACAGCAACACCATAGCCCCTCCGATGAAGTGTGAGTAGTTTACCTCAGACCTACGGGTCCATAGTTAGTAGCTAGATGGCTTCTTATCTCTTTTTGGATCTCAATACAATGTTCTCCCCCCTCTCTTGTGGAGAACTATTCGATGTAATCTTCTTTTTACGGTGTGTTTGTTGAGATTGATGAATTGTGGGTTTATGATCAAGTCTATCTATGAATAATATTTGAATCTTCTCTGAATTCTTTTATGTATGATTGGTTATCTTTGCAAGTCTCTTCGAATTATCAGTTTGGTTTGGCCTACTAGATTGATCTTTCTTGCAATGGGAGAAGTGCTTAGCTTTGGGTTCAATCTTGCGGTGTCCTTTCCCAGTGACAGTAGGGGCAGCAAGGCACATATTGTATTGTTGCCATCGAGGATAACAAGATGGGGTTTTCTTCATATTGCATGAGTCTATCCCTCTACATCATGTCATCTTGCTTAAGGCATTACTCTGTTTTTAACTTAATACTCTAGATGCATGCTAGATAGCGGTCGATGAGTGGAGTAATAGTAGTAGATGCAGGCATGAGTCGGTCTACTTGTCTCGGACGTGATGCCTATATACATGATCATACCTAGATATTCTCATAATTATGCTCAATTCTGTCAATTGCTCAACAGTAATTTGTTCACCCACCGTAGAATACTTATGCTCTCGAGAGAAGCCACTAGTGAAACCTATGGCCCACGGGTCTATCTTCGTCATATTAATCTCCTACTACTTAGTTATTTCCTTTGCTATTTACTTTGCCTTTATTTTACTTTGCATCTTTATCATAAAAATACCAAAAATATTATCTTATCATATCTATCATATCTCACTCTCGTAAGTGGCCTTATAGGGATTGACAACCCCTATTTGCGTTGGTTGCGAGGATTTATTTGTTTTGTGTAGGTACGAGGGACTCGCGCGTAGCCTCCTACTGGATTGATACCTTGGTTCTCAAAAACTGAGGGAAATACGTACGCTACTTTGCTGCATCATCCCTTCCTCTTCGGCGAAAACCAACGCAGTGCTCAAGAGGTAGCAAGCGTGAAGGAAGATGGCACCAACTTCAAAAATGATGATCTTCGGAGGCTGACAAAGGAGATGCGGCCTATAGCAAGCAAATTGGCGGATGACACAGATCTATCTCATTTCCAACCGGTTTACGACGCTGAAGGGGAAAGATAGCTCGCATTGATTCACAATTTGGAGGATCTTGTACCGCCAATCCGTAAGCACACTTACGGTCCTGACATCGACCCTTCCACCCTTATTCATGAAGAAGATGTTTTTCAAGCCTTAATTGGAATCGATTGGTCAACAATTGACTTCCAGCAACTGGGTAGAGATGAAGAGAATGTGACCACTCAAGATGACCCTCAATCGTCAAGCCGTCTAGATGAGGAATCATAAACCGGAGGCCGGTTTACCAGTTGCAGTCTTCCACTCTTTTAAAACAATTATTCAATTTGGGCTGTTTAAAGCGCCTTGTAATAGGATAGCATGAACACCTTTATCTGCCATGCCATCGAGCATGTTTGTGTTGCTTGTTACTTAAAACTTGCCATGCCTTTGGGAGTTATGATATGCATAGTCCATTATGGCTTTTGTTCCTACATATAAAAACTTGAAAATGTCCTAGTGGTTTACCACTGGACGGGTCATAATGCCCAAAAAATATATACATAACTTGGTTGGATAACCAAGATTGTAATAACCAGATATAAAATAGAGGATACCTGTGACATACCTCATTGGTTGACCAACTGTTTGTATAGCAAGGGTGAAAAACACCAATCTGGAGTGTTGATGACTCCTTGCCCTCTTGCCGGTTCATATAAAAACCATACCGGGCTATAATAGCCACCGATTTGTTCGTATAATGCTGGTGACATCTAGTCAAAACCAGACCGAAGCAACTTACTGCCGGTTTAGAACTGATCATGTACTGACAACTAAGCATTGAAATCCACGCCGGGTTGTAATAAACACCGGTTTATCATAAAATATTCATAAATCCCTTATCAAAAGATTTTAAATCGGCAAATACAAAAGAAATATGCAAGGCTTTTCACGGGCTTCCAGGCCCTAAATCGAGGCTTTTCATGGGCTGCCAGGCCGCTGAGTTAAACCATTTTGCAAAGCCTTTTAAGATGGACCTCAATCTTTAACCAATCACCGTTTTAACTTTGACAAGTTCAGGGTCTATGAGATTGACTTGTCGAACGTTCGATGGGTCATACCAGGTTTACCTGGACGGAGTGGCTTACTTAAAGAGGCAGGATAACCCATGGTTTTAGGTGAATACACCTGGCTTCCAAGCCTGGCTTGATAGCCTATTACAAAGGTGCAAGCTCGTTGTTCTTTGAGAAGCAAGGATCCCCCAAGTAATATTTGAGCTATGCTCAGTGGTTACCTATGTTTGAGCTGCGCTTTATGCAACAGACTCTCTTTGGTTCCACATAATTTCCTTTTGGCTTTAAGTCTACCAAAAGGTGTAGCTATGGTGTAATTACAACCAAGCCCCCTAGTGATTTCTCTTTTTGGTCTTAAGCCGATCAAGAGGTGTAGCTATGGTTCGGATATGACCAAGCCCCCTAGTATTTCCTTCATATCTGTGTGGCTTTATAAGCCGGGTTAATAGAACTCCGTTTTGTAAGTAGAAGCCCCCATGGAACCACACATGATGTAAAAAAGAACAGAGACATCGCTTTAGCTGAGGCTCCGGTTTATTATATAATATATACATTGTCATAAGTATGTACATAAGAAGAGCCTATGGCTCAAGTATAGTAAGGCCGAAGAAGAGATATATTCCATGGCCGCTGGGTCTCCTCCTCCGATTTGTGTGAGTCTTTGTGCTCTCGAACATCGATGAGGTAGTATGACCCATTGTGCAGATTTTTGCTAACCACAAAAGGTCCTTCCCAATTTGGGGATAACTTGTGCATATCAGTCTGATCTTGGATGAGCCGGAGAACCAGATCGCCTTTTGAAAAGTTCTGGTCTTAACCCGGCGGCTGTGATAACGTCGGAGATCTTGCTGATAAATCGCCGAACGTGTTGCTGCTAAATCACGCTCCTCATCTAACAGGTCCAGTGAGTCCTGACGTGCTTTCTCATTCTCAGCTTCAACGTAAGCCGCCACACGGGGTGAGTCATGACGGATGTCACTAGGGAGAACCACCTCTGCTCCGTAAACCATGAAGAAAGGCGTGTAACCCGTAGACCTGTTTGGTGTGGTGTTGATACTCCATAAAACGGAAGGTAACTCCTCCATCCAACAACCCGGCGTCCGCTTTAAAGGAACCATAAGCCGGGGTTTGATACCTCTCAAAATTTCTTGATTTGCCCTCTCTGCTTGACCATTAGACTGGGGGCGAGCCACTGATGCTACATCAAGCCGGATGTGCTCACGTTGACAAAATTCCTCCATATCTCCTTTGGACAGATTAGTACCATTATCAGTTATAATGCTATGTGGAAAACCAAACCGGAATATCACCTTTTTAATGAATTGAACCGCTGTGGCTGCATCGCACTTACTGACTGGCTCTGCCTCTACCCACTTGGTAAACTTGTCAATCGCCACTAACAGGTGGGTCTTTTTGTCCTTGGATCTCTTAAAGGGTCCAACCATATCGAGCCCCCAAGTTGAAAACGGCCAATTAATTGGAATCATACTCAACTCCTGAGCCGGAACATGAGCGCGGCGTGCAAATTTCTGACAACCGTCACACCTTTTGACTAAATCCTCAGCATCAGCATGAGCCATCAACCAATAGAAGCCGTGATGAAAAGCCTTAGCCACCAAGGATTTTGAACCGGCGTGGTGACCACAATCTCCTTTGTGGATTTCTCGCAAAATCTCACAACCCTCTTGAGGAGACACACAATGTTGAATTGCTCCTGTGACGCTGTAACAATGTAACTCCCCATTGATAATGGTCATTGACTTGGATCGCCGGATTATCTGCCGGGCCAAGGTTTCATCCTCCGGTAACTCGCCCCAGTTCATGTAAGACAAGTATGGGACTGTCCAATCCGATATAACATGCAAAGCCACCACCAACTGGGCCTCCGGGTCAGGAATAGCCAACTCCTCCTCTGTGGGTATCTTGACCGATGGATTATGCAGTACATCGAGGAAGGCATGGTGGCACCGGTTTACGCTGAGGGCCTAGACGACTTAAAGCGTCCGCCACTTCATTCTTTTGCCGGTTTATATGGTCAACTTGATAGCCCTTGAAATGACCAGCCACTACACCTCTCGTCGATATGCAGCCATGAGTGGGTCCTTAGAATCCCAAGTGCCAGATACCTGTTGAGCCACCAGGTCCGAGTCACCGAAGCACTTAACCCGGCTTAAGTTCATATCCTTAGCCATCCGAAGACCATGGAGTAAGACCTCATACTCAGCTGCATTGTTAGTGCAAGGGAACATTAAGTGAAGAACATAACAAAACTTGTCACCTCATGGGGAAGTTAATATGACTCCAGCCCCTGAGCCCTCCAATTTCCTGGACCCATCAAAGTGAATAGTCCAATAAGTGTTGTCTGGCTTTTCCTCTGGCGCCTGCAACTCGGTCCAATCATTGATGAAGTCCACAAGTGCTTGAGATTTAATCGTTGTTCGAGGTGTATATTTGAGTCCGTGAGGTCCAAGCTCAATAGCCCACTTAGCAATCCGGCCAGTTGCCTCCCTGTTTTGAATGATATCTCACAGAGGGGCTGAATTGACCACTGTGATAGGATGACCCTGAAAATAATGCTTGAGCTTCTGGCTTGCCATAAACACCCCATACACCAGCTTCTGCCAATGCGGATACCTCTACTTTGATTCGATAAGCACCTCACTAATTTAATAAATCGGCCGTTGAACCGGATACTCCTTTCCAGCCTCCTTGCGCTCCACAACAATAGCCACACTAACAGCCCGGGCATTAGCAGCCACATATAGCAGTAAAGGCTCTTTATCGACCGGAGCCGCAAGGACAGGCGGTTCAGCTAACTGCCTCTTCAAATCCTCAAACGCTTTATCAGTCGCATCACTCCAGACAAAGTCATCCGTTTTCTTTAACATCTGATATAAAGGGATAGCCTTCTCCCCAAGACGACTGATAAACCGGCTCAAAGCTACAATCCGGCCCGCCAGACGTTGAACGTCATTCATACATGCCGGTTTAGCCAGAGAGGTGATCGCTATGATCTTCTCCGGATTAGCCTCAATGCCCCTGTTAGACACCAGAAAACCCAAGAGCTTGCCTATCGGAACACCAAAGACACATTTGTCCGGATTAAGCATCATCTTATAAACCCAGAGGTTGTCAAAAGTTTCTCTCAAGTTATCTATCAATGTTTCCTCCTTCCTGGACTTCACCACAATATCATCCACATATGCATGAACATTGCACCCAATCTGCTTATGAAGACAATTCTGAACACCGTGCTGATAAGTCGCCTGGGCACTCTTGAGCCCAAAGGGCATAGACGCATAGCAGAAGGCTCCAAAGGGAGCTATGAAAGTTGTCTTCTCGTGGTCCTTAACTACCATTTTGATCTGATGATAACCAGAGTAAGCATCCAAAAAACACAAACGGTCACAACCCGCCGTAGCGTTAATAATCTGATCAATACGAGGGAGGGAAAAGGGATCTGCTGGGCAAGCCGTGTTCAAATCTGTGTAGTCCACACACATACGCCAAGTGCCGTTTTCTTAAGAACCAGCAACGGATTAGCCAACCACTCCGGGTGAAAGACCTCCATGACAAACCCTGCGGCCAACAGCCGAGCTACCTCCTCACCAATAGCCTTACGCCTTTCTTCATTGAAGCAGCGAAGAAACTGCCTGACCGGTTTAAACTTAGGATCTATATTAAGTGTGTGCTCAGCGAGTCCCCTCGGTACACCTGGCATGTCAGAAGGCTTCCATGCAAAGATATCCCGGTTCTCATGGATGAACTTGATGAGCCCGCTTTCCTATTTGGGATCCAGGTTAGCGCTGATGTGGAACTGTTTGGATGAATCGCTAGGAACAAAGTCAACCATCTTAGTGTCTGTAGCTGATTTAAACCTCAACGCCGGATCGTGCTCCGTAGTTGGTTTCTTCAAAGAAGTCATGTCTGTCGGATCAACCTTGTCCTTATAAAACTTCAGCTCCTCTGTGGCACAAACCGACTCAGCATAAGCCGCATCACCCTCTTCACATTCCAAAGTAATCATCCTGCTCCCATGTACTGCGATGGTCCCTTTATGACCCGGCATCTTAAGCTGTAGATAAACATAACATGGCCTCGCCATGAACTTGGCATAAGCCGGCCGTCCAAACAGGGCGTGATACGGACTCTTAATTTTCACCACCTCAAAAGTCAACGTCTCTGACCTTGAGTCATGATCATCTCCAAAAGCCACCTCTAGGGCTATCTTGCCCACTGGATACATAGACTTACCAGGCACCACACCGTGAAAAACGGTGTTCGATGGTTTAAGATTCTTATCTGTCAATCCCATACGGCGGAAGGTATCATAGTAAAGGATATTGATACTACTTCCACCATCCATAAGCACCTTGGTGAACTTATACCCCCAACTTGAGATGCCACCAGTAAGGCCAGATGGCCCGGATTATCAACCTGGGGTGGGTGATCCTCTCGACTCCATAAAAGTGGTTGCTCAGACCAGCGCAAATACTGAGGCACTGCCGGTTCAAGAGAGTTCACGGCCCTCTTGTGAAGCTTCTGATCACGCTTGCACAAGCTAGTGGTGAAGACATGATACTGCCCACTATTCAATTTCTTCGGATTGCTCTGATAACCCGACTATTGCTGCTGCTGATTCCCCTGATGGTTATAACCTCCCTGAATGCCCTGGTTCCCTTGATTGCCATGTCCGGTGTGATTGCCTTGAAATCCTGAACCGGAGCTGCTGCCTCCATAACCCGGCCCATGAAAACCACCTCCTGAACCGTCGGGCGGGCTATTGTCGTATTGAAACATATTGGAGTACTTGAACTCTCGCATGATGAAACAACCCATCCAAAGATGTGAGGTTGGCCTCTCCTTCGATCCATGCTTTGACCAAGGTTGATTTAACAGGCGCTCCAGATTGGGGCCTGACCCTCCGCCCCTCTGGAGTTGTTTGCCCTTACGACGCTGGCCGTTATCCTGAGGATTGGTGTTAGCCACAAAGTCCAAACTATTGTCTGCTTTGCACTTAGCATTGTTCCCATGACCTGCCGGGTTATGCTGCTGTCCCTTGGTGTTGTCGTTCTTCTTCCCTTTCCCCGGTTTGTACTCCTTTGAGTCAGGGTCTTTGGTACATCTGAATCGGCATATTTAATCAAAGCGGCCATAAGGGTTGACATGTCATTGCAGTGACTTTTGAGCCTTCCTAACTTCAGTTTTAATGGTAGAAACCGGCAATTACCCTCCAACATCAAAACTGCTGTATCCAAGTTGATGCGATCCGACGAATGCAGAATAGCTGAGACCCGCTTCACCCAATGGGTTGTAGACTCCCCATCCTCTTGAACACAAGCGGCCGAGTCCACAATCGACATAGGCTACTTACAACTATCTTTAAAATTCTAGATAAACTGGTGTTTTAACTCGGCCCATGACCCGACAGAGTTAGCCGGTAAGCTCTTTAACCAAGTACGAGTTGTCCCCTCCAACATCATGGTGAAGTATTTAGCACACACCGCTTCATCCACATCCAGCATCTCCACTGCCATCTCATAACTTTCAACCCATGACTCTGGTTGCAAATCGACGGTTGATACGTCTCCGTCGTATCTACTTTTACAAACACTTTTGCCCTTGTTTTGGACTCTAACTTGCATGATTTGAATGGAACTAACCCGCATTGACGCTATTTTCAGCAGAATTGCCATGGTGTTATTTTCGTGCAAAAATAAAAGTTCTCGGAATGACCTGAAAATCAACGGAGATTATTTTTGGAATATATAAAAAAATACTGGAAGAAAGATCCACGTCAGGGGGCCCACACCCTGTCCACGAGGGTGGGGGCGTCTACCCCCTGGGCGTGCCCCGTGCCTCGTGAGCCCCCTGACGCTCCACCGACCTCAACTCCAACTCCATATATTCATGTTCGGGGAGAAAAAAAATTAGGGAGAAGGATTCATCGCGTTTTACGATATGGAGCCGCCGCCAAGTCCTCAACTCTCTCCGGAGGGCTGATCTGGAGTCCGTTCGGGGCTCCGGAGAGGGGAATCTGTCGCCATCATCATCATCATCCTTCCTCCATCACCAATCTCATGATGCTCATCACCGTGCGTGAGTAATTCCATCATAGGCTTGCTGGACGGTGATGGGTTGGATGAGATTTATCATGTAATCGAGTTAGTTTTGTTAGGGTTTGATCCCTAGTATCCACTATGTTCTGAGATTGATGTTGCTATGACTTTGCTATGCTTAATGCTTGTCACTAGGGCCCGAGTGCCATGATTTTAGATCTGAACCTATTATGTTCTCATCAATATATGAGAGTTCTTGATCCTATCTTGCAAGTCTATAGTCACCTATTATGTGTTATGATCCGTTAACCCCGAAGTGACAATAATCGGGATACTTACCAGTGATGACCGTAGTTTGAGGAGTTCATGTATTCACTATGTGTTAATGCTTTGGTCCGGTACTCTATTAAAAGGAGGCCTCAATATCCCTTAGTTTCCAATAGGACGCCGCTGCCACGGGAGGGTAGGACAAAAGATGTCATGCAAGTTCTTTCCCATAAGCATGTATGACTATATTCGGAATACATGCCTACATTACATTGATGAACTAGAGCTAGTTCGGTGTCACTCTATGTTATAATTGTTGCATGATCGATCGCATCCGACATAATCCTCCATCACCGATCCAATGCCTACGAGCTTTTCCTATATTGTTCTTCACTTATTTAATTTTCCGCTGCTACTGTTACAATCACTACAAAACCCAAAAATATTACTTTTGCTACTGTTACCTTTTGCCATCGTTACCACTACTATCATATTACTTTTCTACTAAACACTTTGCTGTAGATATTAAGTTATCCAGGTGTGGTTGAATTGACAACTCAGCTGCTAATACTTGAGAATATTCCTTGGCTCCCCTTGTGTCGAATCAATAAATTTGGGTTGAATACTCTACCCTCGAAAGTTGTTGCGATCCCCTATACTTTTGGGTTATCAAGACTAATTTCTGGCGCCGTTGCCGGGGAGCATATCTCTATTCTTTGAGTCACTTCAGATTTATATCTGCTGGACACTATGAAGAACTTGAGAGATCCAAAAACCAAGATCTATCCCTCAACTACGAGGGGAGGTAAGGCACTGCCATCTAGCTCCGCACTTGATTCACCTTCTGTTATGAGTAAATTCGCGACACCTACACCTGCTTCTGCTATTCATTCTGATATGTCACATATTATTGATGATGCCACTTCTGCTATGCATGATACTTATGATGAAACTACCTCTATGCCTAATACTACTATGCCACTTAGTGATTTTCTCGATGAACAACTTGCTAGGGCTAGAGAAATTGAAAATATGGAATCTGATTATGATGATGAAGGTGATGATGAAGAATCACTTGTTATTCCTGAGGGTTATTTATTTGATCAAGAAGCTTCTTTTGCTATTTTAGCTTGCAAAGATAGATATGAACTCAAAAGGTTATTAGCTAAATGGAATAAGCAATCTCTAAATGCTAGGATGAAACCTGACCCTGCTTTTGCTACTTCACCTATCTGTGTTACTGATAAGGATTATGGATTCTCTATTGATCCTGATATAATTACTTTGGTTGAATCTGATCCTTTTCATGGTTATGAATCTGAAACTGTTGTGGCACATCTTACAAAATTAAATTATATAGCCACCATGTTCACTAATGATGAGAGATCTCGCTACTTTTATATCCTCAAAATATTTCCGTTCTCATTAAAGGGTGATGCTAAGATATGGTTTAATTCTCTTGATCCTGGTTGTGTGTGTAGTCCCCAGGATATGATTTATTACTTCACTACTAAATATTTCCCTGCTCATAAGAAACAAGCTGCTTTAAAGGAAATATACAACTTGGTGCAAATTGAAGAAGAGAGTCTCCCACAAGCTTGGGGGAGGCTTCTCAAGTTACTTAATGCTTTGCCTGATCATCCTCTTAAGAAAAATGAAATACTTGATATCTTTTATAATGGACTAACCGATGCTTCTAGAGATTACCTGGATAGTTGTGTTGGTTCTCTTTTCAGGGAAAGAACATCGGATGAAGCTGAAATCTTATTGAACAATATGTTGACAAATGAAAATAATTGTGCACCTCCTAAGCCAGCTCCTGCTCCAATTAATGAGCCTATTCCTAAACCAACTCCGAAGAAGAGAGGTATTCTATTTCTCAGTCCTGAAGATATGCAAGAGGCAAAGAAATCTATGAAAGAAAAATGTATTAAAGCTGAAGATGTTAAGAATTTACCTCCTATTGAAGAAATACATGGTCTTAATTTACCGCCTATTGAAGAAACATATGATCTTAATCCTTTATTTATTGAAGAACCTCCAGACCTCGATAACCCGACACAGGTAGTAAAGGTAAATTCTCTCTATAGATATGATAAAGCTGAAATCCCTCCTACTAAAATTGCTAGTCAGTGCTTCGATGAGTTTGATAATTTTATGTTTAAGCCAGAAGACTTCAATGCTTATTTTGGTAGACAATTAAAACAAGATGTTGATATGATTAAATACTTGGGTGATTATATGTCTAATATTAGAGGTGAACTTAAACTTGTTAGCAAACATGCTTCTATGGTTACCACTCAAGTATAACAAGTACTTAAAAGCTCAAAAAGAATTTCTCGATGAGATGAATAATAAGAAAAATGATTATGTTGTTAGAGTGGCTACTAGAACTGGTAGAATGGCTTAGGAACCTTTGTATCCTGAAGGCCACCCTAAGAGAATTGAGAAAGATTCTCAGAGAAATAAAATTGATGCACCTAGTTCTTCTAAAAGGAAGAAAAATAAGAATGATAGAACTGTGCAAACTTCTAGTGAACCTATTGCTGAACCACCTGATAATCCAAATGATATCTCTATGTCTGATGCTGAAACACAACCTGGCAATGAACATGAACCTAATGAAAACTTTAATGATGATGTTCATAATGATGCTCAACCTAGTAATGATAATGATGTAGAAATTGAACCTAATGTTGATCTTGATAACCCACAATAAAAGAATCAATGTTATGATAAGAAAGACTTTGTTGCTAGGAAACATGGTAAAGAAAGAGAACCTTGGGTTCAGAAACCCATGCCTTTTCCTCCCAAACCATCCAAGAAAAAGGATGATGATGATTTTGAGCACTTTGCTGAAATGATTAGACCTATCTTTTTGCGTATGCGATTGACTGATATGCTCAAATGAATCCTTATGCTAAGTACATGAAAGATATTGTTACAAATAAAAGAAAGATACCGGAAGCTGAAATTTTCACCATGCTTGCTAATTTATACTTTTAAAGGTGGAATACCAAAGAAACTTGGAGATCCAGGAGTACCTACTATACCATGCTCCATTAAAAGAAACTATGTTAAAACTGCTTTATGTGATCCTGGAGCCGGTGTTAGTGTTATGACTCTCTCTTTATATCGTAGACTTGACTTGTATAAGTTTACACCTACTGAAATATCTTTGCAAATGGCTGATAAATCAACTGCTATACCTGTCGGTATTTGTGAGGATGTGCCTGTTGTGGTTCCAAACGTTACTATTTTAACGGACTTTGTTATTCTTGATACTCCCGAGGGCGATAGTATGTCTATTATTCTTGGAAGACCTTTTCTTACTACTGCAGGGGCTGTTATTGATTGCAACAAAGGCAATGTCACTTTTCATGTTAATGGTAATGAGCATACGGTACACTTTCCAAGGAAACAACCTCAAGTTCATAGTATCAATTCTATCGGAAAAATTCCATCGATTATATTTGGAGGTTTTGAATTTCCTCCTCCTACTGTCAAGAAGAAATATGATATACTTATTATTGGGGATGTGCATATCCCCGTTGAGGTAACCTAGTGTTATTCGAGATTTCTCCGGTTTCATGTTAATCGGAATGAGTTTGTTAACAAGACCTGATCAACCTTGTTAGTGGATTCCTTTTGACGAGCATGAGATGGATGAAACTAGAAGCACAACCTTCTGTACCCTATCTATACTTTCTGTTATTTAGTTGAAATAAAGCAAAAAATAGTATTTTCTGTCTGTTTCCTGACTTATCCGTACAACATAAAAATATCCCAAAAATAAAAGTCCTCAGAATGACATGCCAATTTAATATGATTTTTTCGGGAATATTTGAGGATTTATGGTGCAAAGAACACACCAGGGGGGCCAACCACCTTGCCACGAGGGTGGAGGGCGCGCCCACCCCCCTAGGGCGCGCCCCCCTGCCTCGTGGGCCCACGGTGGCCCTCCTCCACTTATTCCTGCACCCATCCTCTTATTCTTCCTCCCACAAACACGAAAAACCAACTCAAGCACGAGTTCCAGCCCTCTTTGCTGTAATTTTTGATCTCCTTGCTCAAAGCACCTCTCACAAAATTGCTTGGGGAGATTGTTCCTTGAATTTTTCAGAGGAAGAAAAATGCTTAGGAAGATGTTCCAAGGTGGTTCTTCAAAGAAGCAAGGACCCAGGCTTGCAATGCGTGATGCTGACAAAGAGCCACCAAGAGATGCTCTAGTGCGTCCTTGCGAGTGGCCTTCTGAAAATTTTATGGATCGAGCGGGAATAAAAGAAGAATTCAATGCATATTTGTGTAACGCTGATCTTTTGAGCTTCGAGGAAGAGAAGTGCAGTCAGTATCATAACCTCACTAGTTCCTTTGTGAGGAGGTTTGAATTTTCCACTTCACGTAACTCTCCCACTGTCCTGTTTGATCTTTATGATAAATCTTATACCATGGACTTAGAGGATTTTACCATTGCATGCAAACTTCCACAATGGGGTAGTGTTAGGGATTCCCCTAAATCTGAATTTAGAAACTTTCTTGCTAGTATAACTGTAGGGGAATCTAGAGATATAACGCAAGCTACCATATAGAGCATTCACTTTCCTGCTATACATTATTTTGCTCTCTTCATAGGTAGGTGCATAAATGCTAAGGATGAAGCATGTCACATGTGTGTCCCTGACCTTAGCATTCTCAGGAGTGCCGTGTCAGGAGACCAATCTTATCAGTTGGGAGCCATAGTAGCTCATAGGTTGCATCATAATAGATATAATGGAGATTTCTTTGGAGGAATTTATGCAACCCACGTAGCTAATTTTCTTGGTATAGATGTACGCGAAGATGATATTGAATTACCTCTTGCCTATCTAGATTTTAATGCTATGGTTCACCACCATTTTGTCAAGAGGAACGAATCACCTCTCCAGTACCGACTAATCTTTGACAGACGCCGTGCTGTCCATATTACTCTCCCTGCTCCTGCTTTCTTTGATTATCAGACAAGAGGAGGATATACTATTACCAGAGAGGAGGCAGATGAGTACGAGAGGAGAGCGGAGGCCACTCGTCGCCACACTGCAGCTCAGGAGGCGATAGCTGCTGCATCTCAGTACGACCCCAACTTTTACTACGGATATCAGCCAGGCCAGCCGTGGCCATAGACCAACTTAGGCCAAAAGCCTAAGCTAGGGGGTACGTATTTCCCACCGACATTACATTTATGTTCACACACACTCATTGCTAGATGTTGGTGCTCATACTTTTTCATTGTATCATCCATGCTAGTTTATTTTCCTTTTTATGCTTTCTTCTTGTGTGTTTAATAAACCTTAAGAAAAACCAAAAAATAGTAGTAATTTACTTTCCATGCTTGTAGTAGTAATTAAAAAGAAAACCCAAAAATATTTCCTGTTCTTCTTTGCTTGTTGGGAGCTTTCCCGTGTAAATAGTTTTATTTCTTTTCTTTTCTTTGGGGTTCGATGGGAAAAGACCATAATTAAATTGTTGAAGTGGCTCTTATATGTATTATTGTTGATCTGACAAAAGAGCCCATATTGCTTTGTCTTCTCCTGTTTATTGAATGCTCGCAGATTCCAGCTTAGTCCAATGCCGTGCACTCTTATTATTATTCACATCGTTCGGTCGTGCAAGTGAAAGGCAATTATGATGATATATGATGGACTGACTGAGATGAGAAAAGCTGGTATGAACTCGACCTCTTTTGTTTTTGTAAATATGATGAGTTCATCATTCTTGATTCAGCTTGTTATGAATAAACATGTTTGCAATGACAATTAGAGATCATAGTTGCTTGTGCCATGCTTGATTAGCTATGAGTTATAATGGTTTACCTTGTGTGCCAACATGCTATTGAGATGGTTATGATGTGGTATGATAGGGTGGTATCCTCTTTTGAATGATTTAAGTGACTTGACTTGGCACATGTTCACGCATGTAGTTGAAACAAATCAACATAGCCTTCACGATATTTATGTTCATGGTGGATTATATCCTACTCATGTTTGCATCCAATGTTTATTAATTTTAATGCATGTACATGGCTGTTGTCGCTCTCTAGTTGGTCGCTTCCCAGTCTTTTGCTAGCTTTCACCTGTACTAAGCGGGAATATTGCTTGTGCATCCAATCCCTTAAACCCCAAAGTTATTCCAGATGAGTCCACTATACCTTCCTATATGCGGTATCTACCTGCCGTTCCAAGTAAATTTGTATGTGCCAAACTCTAAACCTTCAAATAAATATCTTGTTTTGTATGCTCGAATAGCTCATGTATCAACTAGGGCTGCCAGTATCTTCCATGCTAGGTGGGTTATTCTCAAGAGGAGTGGACTCCGCTCCTCACTCACGAGAAAATGGTTGGTCACCGGGATGCCCAGTCCCATGCTTTATGCAAACTAAATCAAAATAATTGCGAAAAAAAACTCCCCTGGGACTATTGATAGTTGGAGGCACTCGTTATTTCGAGCAAGCCATGGATTGATGTTTGTTGGTGGAGGGGGAGTATAAACTTTACCATTCTGTTTGGGAACCGCCTATAGTGTGTGTAGCATGGAAGATATCGCCATCTATTGGTTGTTATGTTGACAATGAAAGTATACCGCTCAAAATATTAATTATCTCTATTTCAAAACCGAGCTCTGGCACCTCTACAATTCCCTGCTTCCCTCTGCGAAGGGCCTATCCATTTACTTTTATGTTGAGTCATCACCCTCTTATTAAAAGCACTAGCTGGAGAGCGCAGCTGTCATTTGCATTCATCACTGTAATTTATATTGGGTGTGACTATGATTGGATCTCTTTTACCATGAATTACAATGTCTAGTCAGTCCTTGATCTTTAAAGGTGCTCTACATTTATGTTTTGCGGTCTCAGAAAGGGCTAGCGAGATACCATCTTATTATATCATATTATGATTGTTTTGAGAAAGTGTTGTCATCCGAGATTTATTATTATGGCTTGCTAGTTGATTATGCTATTGATATGGGTAATTATGAGATCTGAGAATTATTGCAAGTGTGGTTAGTTATAATCTTTGCCGACAACTTGAATGCTAGCTTGAGATATTTACAACAACAAGAGCAAACAGAGTTTGAAAAGTTTTTCTTTATTTCCTTCAGTTTGTCAACTAAATTGCTTGAGGACAAGCAAGGGTTTAAGCTTGGGGGAGTTGATACGTCTCCGTCGTATCTACTTTTCCAAACACTTTTGCCCTTGTTTTGGACTCTAAATTGTATGATTTGAATGGAACTAACCCGGACTGACGCTGTTTTCAGCAGAACTGCCATGATGTTGTTTTATGTGCAGAAAACAAAAGTTCTCGGAATGACCTGAAACTCCATGGAATATCTTACAATAAATAATAAAAAATCCTCGCCAAAGATGAAGACCAGGGGGCCCACACCCTTTCCACAAGGGTGGGGGGCGCCCCCCCCCCTAGGGCGCGCCCCCCTACCTCGTGGGCCCCTGGAGACCTCCCGACTCCAACTCCAACTTATATATCTGCTTTTAGGGAGAGAAAAATAGAAGAGAATAAATCATCGCGTTTTACGATACGGAGCCGCCGCCAAGCCCTAAAACCTCTCGGGAGGGCTGATCTAGAGTCCGTTCGGGGCTCCGAAGAGGGGAATCCGTTGCCATCGTCATCGTCAACCATCCTCCATCACCAATTTCATGATGCTCACCGCCGTGTGTGAGTAATTCCATTGTAGGCTTGCTGGACGGTGATGGGTTGGATGAGATTTATCATGTAATCGAGTTAGTTTTGTTAGGGTTTGATCCCTAGTATCCACTATATTCTGAGATTGATGTTGCTATGACTTCGCTATGCTTAATGCTTGTCACTAGGCCCGAGTGCCATGATTTCAGATCTGAACCTATTATGTTTTCATCAATATAGGAGTGTTCTTGATCCTATCTTGCAAGTCTATAGTCACCTATTATGTGTTATGATCCGTTAACCCCGAAGTGACAATAATCGGGATACTTACCGGTGATGACCGTAGTTTGAGGAGTTCATGTATTCACTATGTGCTAATGCTTTGTTCTGGTTCTCTATTAAAAGGAGACCTTAACATCCCTTAGTTTCCATTAGGACCCCGCTTCCACGGGAGGGTAGGACAAAAGTTGTCATGCAAGTTCTTTTCCATAAGCACGTATGACTATATTCAGAATACATGCCTACATTACATTGATGAATTGGAGCTAGTTCTATGTCGCCCTATGTTATGACTGTTACATGACGAACCGCATCCGGCGTAATTATCCATTACTGATCCGATGCCTATGAGCTTTCCATATACTGGTTTACTCTTATTTACTTTCCCGTTGCTATTGTTACAATCACTACAAAATACCAAAAACATTACTTTACTTTCGTTACTCTTTTGTTACCGTTACCATCACTATCATATTATTTTGCTACTAAACACTTTGCTGCAGATACTAAGTTTCCAGGTGTGGTTGAATGACAACTCAGCTACTAATACTTGATATTATTCTTTGGCTCCCCTTGTGTCGAATCAATAAATTTGGGTTGAATACTCTACCCTCAAAAGCTGCTGCGATCCCCTATACTTGTGGGTTATCAACGGTGTAATTGGGCACTTTACGAGGGCCTTTAAAATCCTTGGGCAGTCGTACATTACGCAACGCGGGGGTAAGACACGGCACCCCTAAAGAACTGAAGACCACGCCTGGCTCTACTGAAGCGGTAGGACGAACCGGAGTAGGTTGACGAGCTGCGTGCTGAGCTGCTAGCTTGGCTTCTCGACGTACACGACCATGATCCACCACATCCTACACATTAGCACCACCACCTGTTGGGTTATGCCCTTGGGGCGAGTTACGGTGACGTGCACTGCTTGACACGGCCGGCTCATCCTCAACGTGCCTGCTGTAGCTCCGAATCGGGCGGGGGGTGGAATGAATCCTCTCGCGACTATGCGAATAAGCCTGCTGCTGGTTTAAAGCTGTTTGAAGGAGCTCTCTGGCCCGTCGTGTCTCAATCGCCACTGGTGACTCGCCGTCCATTGGGAGGGCTGCCAAAC
The DNA here is from genome assembly GCF_018294505.1 of Triticum aestivum. Classification (NCBI taxonomy): domain Eukaryota; kingdom Viridiplantae; phylum Streptophyta; class Magnoliopsida; order Poales; family Poaceae; genus Triticum; species Triticum aestivum. The sequence continues at coordinate 460,519,534 of NC_057800.1, forward strand.
ATGAAGCGGCGACCACAATGTTATCCAACAGGTTGGAGTAATGCCCCGGAGGCGTCGGAACGTACTGTGGCACAATGTTGTTCTGACGAGGGGGGTTTATCGTGCGCGGCTGAACCGGCGCTCCTGTTCCCGGTGCCTAAGTCCGGTTTCCCACCGGCTGGTTACTGGTTCCTGCTCCTGGCGTGCTGAAGAGATTTCTGGCTCATAACCCGGTAGGAGGTGCGACCGGTATCTCCTCATGACATCATCTGAGGCACTCTGATCCAGCCTAAGCCGGTAGGCCTGGGCTTCCAGCTTGGCCCGTTCTTTAGCCATCCTGGCGTTCTCTGCTACTAGGTCCACTTTAGCCTGAGTTATCTGATCTTTCACCTTTGAAATCTCCACATTGTGCTGATCTCGGGTTGTTGCATCCACTTCTGCTGCCACCAATGTTGCCAAAGCATCAAACAAATCAGACAAAACCTGAGCCGGAGGTGGCGCAGAGCCCCCTGCTCCCGCTGGCGTTGCTGTTGCTGAAACGGAGAGCATTGCCACAGCGGTAGAAGAGTGTTGTGCTGGGTATGTACCGGCCATGAAGATTGCGACCCGGCTTGGCAGATCGAGGGGGTCCGGAATACTGTTGCCATCGGAACCTCTAGTAATCCGGCCGTCCTGCAGCTGATACAGCGACTCGGTCTCTCTGGTTGAAGACTCGTCATCAGAACAGACAATGGTTTCTCCATCAGATGCCGATTCATCCTCATATTCTGCTTCGTGGATGACACCTACGAAAACATGCCTTGCTGCGGGCTGAACCTAGGCAGAGCTTGCACGCTGAGCCATCTCGACGATGTCGGTGCAGCTGTCCGGCTCATGGCCCGGTTCACCGATCTTCTCGGTGAAGACGTGAATCCCACCAAAGGGGACCCGGTACCCGTATTCAATTGACCGGCCTCAGGACCCCATCCTGCATCGTTGATGTAGAGCTTGCCGCGACGACTCTTCGTCATCTGGCCCACAGCGTATCCCTTGGGTCCTTCGAAGCCGCCCTTCAAGAACTCGAAACCATCGTGCGATAGCCCCACGATGGGCGCCAACTGTCGTGGTTTTGTCATGGCAGATGTCCTCGTGAAAGGACTTAGTCGTGGAGCCACCGCTACGGGTTAGCTTAAAGGGGTTAAACCGGACAAGGGACACGAGGGTTTTTATACTAGTTCAGCCCCTTCGATGAAGGTAAAAGCCTACGTCTAGTTGTGTTGGTGTTGCTAGGGTTTCGATGACCAGGGAGTGAATCTGCTTTGCCTGGCTCTCGAGTTGTTGTCTGTTGTCCCGCCCCTAAACCGCTGTCGGGTTGTCCTTTTATATACATAGGTTGACGCCCGCCGGTTTACAGAGTCCCGAGGCCGGATCATAAACGTATCCGGCTCGGTCTCTATTCCTTCTAACTTACAATACAAGTTACATGAAAGAGTCGGTTTACATCTACAGGCCTTAACCCGCTTTTGGGCCTTGGGCCTTCGTAAAGCGCCATCATCCATATGTCTTCATGCGCTTCTAATCTTCATAAAGTTAACCCAGCTAATCCTGGCCGATTTACGTCCAGTAGTAATATCCCCAACAATATCCAACATGTATGTTGGTACAATTATGGAGTCGAATGATGTGACTTTCTTTGAGGACATATTTCATATGAAGGATATGTCGAGATCATCAAATCAGGAGATACCTACTCTATCTAGTTAGAAATTAGTTCTATTTTCTAAACCCACCATTGCGATGGAACACGTTGAGAATCCTATGGAGGATGAAAATGAAACTCCTGTAAGGAGTAAGAGACTGAGGACTTCAAAATCCTTTGGTGATGATTTCATTGTGTACCTCATGGTTGACACACCCATGACTATTTCAGAAGCATACGCATCTTCTGATGCTGACTACTGGTAGGAAGCTGTTTGTGCCGAGATGGATTCCATCTTAGCTAACGGAACCTGGGAAATCACTGATCGTCCTTACGGGTGTAAACCTGTAGGATGTAAGTGGGTGTTCAAAAAAAAGCTCAGACCTGATGGTACAATTGAAAAGTACAAGGCAAGACTTGTGGCCAAGGGTTATACCCAGAAAGAAGGTGGATACTTATTTGATACTTACTCACCTGTGGCTAGACTTGCCACTATTCGGGTGCTACTATCACTAGTTGCCTCACACGGTCTTCTCGTTCATCAAATGGATATTAAGACGGCTTTCCTCAGTGGAGAGTTGAACGAGGAAATTTATATGGCCTTAAACAAGCTCCTAAGCAATGGCATGAGAAGTTTGAAAGAACCCCGATTGAGGCTAATCCTTCGTGAACGGAAGCCACAGTGGCATAGACAAGGTTGCTCCTTCGTGGAACCTTTGTGGGTGGAGCCCTCGATGAACTCGCGCAACCGTTACCCTCTATGGGCTGAAGTCTTCATTAACGTGGACGTACGATAGCACCACCTATCGGAACCATGCCAAAAATCACCATGTGTTCATTGTGTTTGATTTCTCCGATCCCTCCTTTACGTTCATATGCAAAGTCTTTACTTTCCGTTGCATACTATCTAGACTTGCATGTGTAGGGTGTTGCTTGACTTGTGTGAATTGCTAAAAGTTGCCAAGAACTAAAATTGAGAAAAGGCTAGGTTTTATTTGGTCAACTAGTCTAATCACCCCTTGTTGTGGGAGTAAGTCTGACAGTAGAATAGGGAGTACGTAGGAGGAGGCAAGATCCTAGCTATGGCAAGGTTGTGCACGCAAGATTTACGAGTTCAGGCCCCTCTCAGAAGAAGTAACAGCTCTATGTCTCGGTGCCCAGAGGCTTGGTCGACTGGTTTATGCGTGAGAGTTACAGGGGGTGCGAACCCTTGTGCCAGTGCAGGGGTGGCTTATATAGAGTGCGCCAGGACCCCAGCCAGCCCACGTTACAAAGAGTTCAATGTACATTAAGATAGAGCATTACTGATAATGCTAGCAATAAAGTAGTATAAATGATCTTTAAGTCTATAGAGTGATTGCCTGACCGTTGCCATCCTGAGTGATGTTAGGCCTTCTCAACTCCGAGTGATTTCTTGTATCGTCGAGTGACTCATTCTCTTGGTCGAATGGAATTGGGGTATCCGAGTGAGGTTGAAGGTCGAGTGGATTGCACTCCTCGATAACTCAGTTGGTTTCTCTTCTTGTGCTTTGAATGTCTTTGCCTCTAGTGTTGGAGATATGCCCTAGAGGCAATCATGTATGATGATATTTCCTATGCGTTTATGAATAAAGATAGTCCTTGGACATTATCAATGATGTGTATCAGCAAGTACGTGACTTGTTTGTGGGACTATGCATTGTATGATGAACGTCCTAAAAGGTCCCTAGTCGAAAGGGCTGTGTGGACGCACATCCGACTAGACTAGCATATGACACGGTCGATGGCTTGGTCTCACTAGCCATGGAGCATTGGATGCTAACCGGATAATATGGACTTGGAAGGATCTGGTCGGATTCGATGTAGTCGGTCCGAGTTGAGATAAGGTTTGAGTCGGACAAACCCAACTATGAGACGCAACAATGTGTCATCTATGAGTCTCTAGTACAACATATGTTCTATGTCCTAAGACCTGAGTTGGCGCATGTACTCGGGATCGTAACAGACTTGCTTTGGGCCAACCAAACGCTACTCCGTGACTGGGTAGTTACAAAGGTAGGTTTCAGGCTTGTCCAGACCCATGCTGCGAGACATGGTCGAGCAAGATGGGATTTGCCCCTCCGATCAGGAGAGATATACTCTGGGCCCCTCATGTGATCTGACTAGGATAAGCATGGCCATGCGACAAGGATTATGAGATAATCTGGTTTGTGGTCGGCATCACTAGAACGAGAAAGAGGTCGGGCTAGCACAAGGATGACAGACTCGCCTTGATCCCGACAACATATACCGTGTCGCAAAAGGAATGGAAGTGTGATGTATAGGTTCGCCAACCGGCTTCATTATCTGATTGGTGGTTGGCACGCCTTGCTAGAGGCCGCTACCAGCCGAACAGGTTGGAGGTGATCTGACCTACGACCAAGCCGACTTGAACCTAAGGGGTCACGCGCTTAAGGGAAGGAACCTATGAGGCCAGATCAGACTCCACGAGTCAGATGTGATCCTACTCGGACTCATATCCCGGTCGAACAGATTTTGGGCTTTAGGGTCCATGCGGGGCCCAAGTGTTGAGCCCACGATGGATGCCTATATAAAGTGGAGGTGTGGCACTCTCAGGAGGTTGATCGCTTCGGCGCTGTCACTAGGGTTTGCATGTGTTGCGAATAGCCACCTCCACTCGACCGCCGACTGTGTGATCGGACCAAGAAGTCCGCTGCATGGTGTTCCTCATGCACGCGCGGATACCGTTAGAGGCAGTGCACTTGCGCCGCTCCGGCGAACCTGTACGCGGGATCCGACGATCGACTGTTCGAGGGAGATCGCACGAGGAGACGATCCACGCGGACGCGCTGCCCCAACTCTTCTTCTGCTGCACGGCACTGCGCGTCTAGTGGTAACGATCTGTGATCTATCTCCCATAGCATGTTCTTGGTTGTTCTCTGCGTAGGAAAATTTAAATTTGTAGTCAACGCACCCTACCGTAGAATGCAACATCTAGGGCAGTGTCCTTGGGTAGGGTGTCTAGGTCAGGCCTATGACCCTACCCTAGGTACATGTCATCGTCATTAGCCCCTGAATGGATTAAGGTCCGGGTGAAGAAGGAGCTCAAGCTGACTTCGACCCGATTCCATACTTTGGAGGTATTACATCTGGATTGGCGAGTCATGCTGAAGCTTCGGACTTGTTTCAGTCGCCTTGATTGATTCAGAGGCTGTCGAGTGAACTTAACCGGCGATCTTCGTGTGTTGATATGGTACAAAATCTTTGGCACGATTGATTCCTCTGCAGTTCCCGGATCTCACGGGATTTGAAATTTCAGGGAAGTGCGCGGAACGGGGCATGCCGCAGTAAACGGAGTGGATATACAGAGGCCCTCAATTCTCGCGCCACCTTTTTCGCCACGTATCCGACGCACTGCTGTTGTGGGATTTGACAGGATCTCTTCGGCCCACGAGTCAGCCACTCAGAAACATCCTCATAAAAGGCGTCGAAGCCGATGTGTTGCACAGTGCGCCCTATTCCCCTTCTTCCTCCTCTGCATCTCCATCGTGTCTGCCTCCACTCTTGATGCCGCTGCCCTGCCCGTGCATAGTTCACCGCGATGGGAAAGGACAAGACGGCGGCCTTGGAGCGCGCGAAGAAGGTGACGGTGGCGGCAAAGGGCAAGAAGACGAGTCGAGGATCGTCATCGAGGTCCGGTCTGTCGCCTGGTTGGATCCAGGGGGACTGGATCCGCTCAGCAATTCCGAAGGAGGATTTGGGGGACATGGCTAGCGGGGGCCTGATCGCTCACGGATCTTGGAGGCTTCCGGGGACCGAGACCGAGCCTCAACCGCAGGAGGGTGAGTGCGTTCTCCTTGCTACTCATGTCGACCGTGGTTTCAGTCTACCTCCGCACCCTTTTTCCGAGGGTTCTTGAACTTTTTTGTTGTTCAACTTCATCATTTCTCCCCCAACACAATCACATACCTCGTCGCATACATCTCTCTATGCGAAAACTTCTTGGGTTGTCGACCACATTGGGGTTTGTTCAAGCACATCTTTACTTGCTGCTCCTAGACTGTGAAGAAGGCAAATCCGAGTGACGAGAGGATGCACGTGATTCAAATGTGCGGCGGTTTAGGGTTTCAGACTAGGGGTAGAAGTACTTTCCCAGCCATGACCCTTCCCGACTCGGTTAGAGGGTGGCAGTCGACCTGGTTCTACTTTCGAGACATTCCGACTCCTGGTCAGTCGACCGGCCTTCCCCCCTTCACCATGGACCGAGTCAGCCAACCCTCTTCGCTTATCATGACTTCGACAGAGAAGGAAGAGGTGTCAATGCTAGTCGACCGAGTAGTCCAACTAGTACGTGACGACGTGACTGGCATGGATTTGTTGGAGGTGTTTCTCAGCAGACGCATCCAGCCCCTTCAAGCCCGCGATCATCTGATGTGGATGTACTCAGGCCCTAACAACACCGCTCGGGTCGACCCTAAGGAAATCTCTGAGGAGACGGTGGAGCAGTGGCTGCGGAGTATCACTGGCAACAAAGACAACACCAGGGGGTCCAGGAGAGTCGTCCCCTTCAGTGCCGAAAACGAGCCGGAAAAAGTTTGACCTTTGTTTCCGAATATATTCTTGTTATGATTTGTGGCAGTCTTTGAGACTGATGGATGCCTATTTGACTCTTTGCCTGCAGATTTATACTGAGTTGTACTCGATGTCGAACGGGGAGCAAACCTAGGAGGGAACGGAAAGCACAGACGAAAGTGGCGAGTGGCAGTCCCCTGATGATCATGAAGACGATAGTGATGACTCGGGCGGCGGCGAGGAGGTCGAATCACCACCTCATTCGGAGTCGATCTAAGCAATCTCAGGACCCTGCGGGCGAGCGTGGCAAGGTAGTTCCTCCAGAGCCCAAGAGGACAAATGCGCTCGGACTTCGTCTCCGGTGCCGACTGAAAAGGCCGCCAAGCAGCTTAAGACTACTCCTTTGAAACCTCGGAAGGCTTTGCCCAAGATCGAAGTGGATGTGCTCGTCACCTCTGCATAAGTATTTTACCTTCTTTTTCCCTTTCTCGCGTCGTTTGGGAACTGTTGCATGTTTGTCGACTCATTCTGATGCTTAACCGAGTTAGTTCTAACGCTTTCAGCACTGCTACTTCCGTGACCTTCATGGACATCGACAAGGACCAAGACGATGAGGAGACTAAGGATGCGGCCACTTCCAAAGCAGGTACAACTCCATCACTTTTCTCTCATTTTGTCAACTTGTACTGCCAATCGACTGAGCTCTGACTGTCGAGTCCTTTGCAGCATCACTGAATGTCATTGATCTTCTGGACGATGATGAAGACGTGCCTCAGCAGATCATGGGAAGAAAGAGCAGGACCTTGAGCAGGAGGGCGCCTGCGAGCAAGGTGTCTCAGTCGACACCAGTGCCAGAACCAGTGATTCAACAATCAGGAGACCCAGCATGAGCTTCTGTTTCTTTTGCCGATCCATTGTCGAATGATCGCCCTTTGGCGTCGACTGCCCAAGACCTTGCTCCGTCTGTGCAATTTCATACCTCAGATCCCCTGGCTGCTCCGACCATTCCACAAGCTCCACTCTTCGTCACCCATCATGTCCCGGAGGACCAGGTGAGTGCTGCCAAGGAAGCTATCCGCCAGGCAAGCCTTATGATGGAGCAGATGAAGGTGGTGCGTGAGGCCAGTCAAGCTGCTTATGATGCTAGCTCAGCTCTCTAGTCCAATGTCCAGTTTAATTGACTTTCTACTGATCTTTATCTTGACGCCTGTTCTGTTAGGATATGCTACCCGAAAACTAATGTGCTTTGTAACCTTTAATGTGCATTTGTCATGAGTCTACATCTTGCAACTATACGCCCACTGGGTGCTTCATCTCTTGCTAAGTTGTTTTTCCACTTGAGTCGACTAGGTTGCGTCGAGTGAATTTTTGAGTCAGTGGGGGCACGCAGAGTGCACCCACTTGGTGTATTCCCCGAGGCCACCGTCGAATGGTTGGTTCGACGGGGGTCTTTTGTCAAAATGTCTCTTTACTATTATTCCACAAGGTCTAGACATGTCGTGTCGAGTGGAATTCGGACCAGTGGGGGCACGCTGAGTCCACCCACTGGGTGTAGTCCCCGAGACCACGGTTGACTGCGGCAGTCGGCGGTGGTTTGAGAATAAGTATTTTCTTCTCTTCTTTTTGTTTTTTGGGCGGACCATGTCAATTGAAAAGTCGAAGCAGTGGGGCACGCTAAGTGCACCCACTAGGTGTAGTCCCCGAGACTACTGTTGAATGTTTTGATTCGGCAGTTATCTTAGAACTCTTTTTGCCGTAATGATGTTAACTTGTATCTTATCGCTCAGAAGCGATTGATCTTTGTTCATCCACTGTTAACTGACGTGTCTTATCTGTTGATTGCAGAAATCTTGTGCATTCGGGGCTCACTTCGTTGAACGAGCGCAAAAACAAATTCAGCTCAGCCTTGATCTGTAACTGGCTAAGCAAAATCTGCAGAAGGCCAAGGATGAAACAGCTGCTATGGGAGGTAACCACTTTTCGATTGTTTGCTTTGCTAGCTTTACTTTTCGCCTTTTGAACCGAGTGACTCCACTCGAACAGATGTGCGTAGTGAATACAGACAACTCCAAGCTCGCCTAAAGAATGTTATTTCTTTAGACAAAATGAAGCAGGCACTGGAGCAGAAGGACCTTGACCTTGCCGCAGCTCAGAAGACGGCATGGGAGAAAACTGAACTTGCCGACAAGAAGCTGGCTTCAGTTGACAAGTTAGAAGAAGAAAACGCCAAACTGAAGACTGCCATCACTAAAGCCAACAAAGAAGTCATGCAGCTGAAGAAGGACAAGGTGGCTCTGACCGACAAAGTTGGAGATCTCGCTCAGAAGAAAGACGAACTGGAGGTTTATCTGGGAGGACTCGCCAAGAAGCTGTTCCTTATGCTTGAAGGTACTTTCCTTTGTCCGACTGATTTGCCATTGTCGACTCTTCATATAGCTGTCGACTCATCATTTTTTTGTGTGTGCGGAATTCTATCAAAACTTTGAGGAAGAGACCGGGCGGATTGAGACCGAGCTGGACCCTATAAACTCCCCCATCAAGCATGAAGCTGCAATGAGCGTGTTGCGACTGGAATCTTGCCTCGCCAGCGTCACCAATTATCTGGCTCGACTAAAGGTGGCGGTATCACGGACCGACGCGGATCTCTGGCCGAGGGAGCCATTCTAGAATGACCTCGAGTCTCTGATGACTCGACTCAATGAGATCCCCGATCGAGTGCGGGCGTGGAAGAAGTCATCTGCTCGGTGCGGTGCTGACATGGCTCTGTCTCTGGTCTGCGTCCATTGCAAGGAAGTCAAAGAAGAAAAGCTCGTGGCCCTCAAGGTTGCCAATACCAAGAGACATAACTTCCAGTCCTTCATGGAGACCTTCCTCGACGCTGCCACTCGTATTGCTGATGGAATCGACCTGGACGAGTTCGTCGAGCCAGCTAGCCCTCCTCCTGCTGAGTGAACAAACTTTAAGCCTCACTTTTATTTGCCTCGGAATGCCGAGTGATTTTGTAACCATTAAACTCCTTCGGGCCTGATGCCCGAGTACTGCCGTTTGAGGTTCTGGACCTTGCTGGATTTATCTGAATTTGATTTTCTCTTGAATATGGTTTCTTTGCTTTTACCATTTGCCGAATCGCCCCCAAGGCCATTGTACTTGCAGTTCTACGAGAAGGTCATGGACATGAGAGCCAAGTGGTATGCACGACCTGCACCTCGTCGCCCTGATGGATCGGGATGGAGCAGACATTGTATTTGTGGTGAAGTTCTGATGAGAGGTTCGAGGACGTGAGCACTAGGTGCCGCACACGACCTGCACCTCGTCGTCCTTGCGGATCGGGATGGAGCGTACATTGTACTTGTGACACAGCTCCGTCGAGAGGGTCATGAGAAAGAGCGCTAGGTGTTGCACACGACCTGCACCTCATCGTCCTTGCGGATCAGTATGGAGCGGACTCCACTATGAGTAGTTTTTAACTTAGGCAAATCAGGTTCACGGCTAAGCCCCTGAGCGAGAGGATTGCTCTTCACTCGTAGGATTTTTTAACTTAGGTGATTACAGGCTCGCGGCTAAGCCTCCGAGTGAGAGGATTGCTCTTCACTCGGAGGATTTTTTTAACTTAGGCGATTATGGGGTCGCGGCTAAGCCTCTGAGTGAGAGGATTGCTCTTCACTTGAAGCATTTTTTAACTTAGGCGATTACGGGGTCGCGGCTAAGCCCCCGAGTGAGAGGATTGCTCTTCACTCGGAGGATTTTTTAACTTAGGCGATTACGGGATCACGGCTAAGCCTCTGAGTGAGATGATTGCTCTTCACTCAGAGGATTTTTTAACTTAGGCGATTACGGGGTTGCGGCTAAGCCCCCGAGTGAGAAGATTGCTCTTCACTCGGAGTAGTTTTTTAACTTAGGCAAATCGGGTTCGCGGCTAAGCCCCCGAGTGACAGGATTTCTCTTCATTCAGAGGATTTTTTAACTTAGGTGATTATGGGGTCGCGGCTAAGCCCCCGAGTGAGAGGATTGCTCTTCACTCGAAGCAGTTTTTTAACTTAGGCGAATCAGGTTCGCGGCTAAGCCCCCGAGTGAGAGGATTGCTCTTCACTCGGAGGATTTTTTAACTTAGGCGAATCAGGTTCGCGGCTAAGCCACCCACTGGGGGATTTGAACACATGTGTTTGGAACAATCGTTAAGATACTGCAAAAATCTTGTCTTTGATAAGCAAACTGAATGATTCTTATTACAACTCCATGAGCATGTCTCGTCTTTCTTCATGGCTACATTGTAGAGGTGATACGCCCCATTGTGGAGAACCTTGGTGATGATGAAGGGCCCTTCCCAGGCCGGAGCAAGCTTGTGAGGTCGTTTCTGATGTACTCAGAGTACAAGATCTCCTTTGTGGAATGCTCGACCTCTTACATTACGGGCATGGAATCGATGCAAGTCTTGCTGATAGATGGTCAACCTGATCAAAGCCATCTCACGTTCTTCCTCCAAGAGATCAACTGCGTCTTGGCGTGCTTGTTCAGCTTCAGCTTCTGAGAAAAGTTCCACTCGGGGAGCGTTGTGCAATAAGTCACTCAGAAGCACAACTTCAGCACCATACACCATGAAGAAAGGGGTTCGGTCAGTCGACCGGTTTGGAGTTGTTCCCAGTCCCCATAAGACAGAAGACAATTCAGTCACCCAAGCTCTAGCAGCATGCTTAAGATCGCGTGTCAGTCGGGGTTTCATCCCTTGAAGTATCAAACCATTCGCCCTTTTTGTCTGCCCATTCGACTGCGGATGCGCAACAGATGCGTAGTCCACCTGAGTGCCTTGGGAAGCGTAGAATGCTCTGAACTCATCAGAATCAAAGTTGGAGCCATTATCTGTGATAATACTGTGAGGTACTCCATATCTAAAAATCAATTCTCTGATGAAACTGATGGCAGTGCTTGAGTCAAGATTCTTGATAGGCTTGGCTTTGATCCATTTAGTGAACTTGTCGACTGCTACAAGCAAATGGGTGAAACCACTTCTATCAGTCTTGAAGGGTCCAACCATATCCAACCCCCAAACAGCAAATGGCCAGACGAGTGGAATATTTTTCAAGGCTGATGCAGGCTTGTGGGACATGTTTGAGTAGAACTGACAGCCTTCGCACTTGTCGACTATATCTTTTGCCATCTCATTTACTCGCGGCTAGTAGAATCCCACTCGGTATGCTTTGGCTACGATGGTCCGAGAGGACGCATGGTGACCACAGGTCCCCGAGTGGATATCATTGAGAATCATTCGACTTTCTTCTAGTGTGATGCATCGCTGAGCAACTCCAGTAACACTCTCTCTGTAGAGTTGTTCACCTATCACGGTAAAGGCTTTGGATCGACGGACAATCTGACGGGCTTCATCTTCATCCTCCGGAAGCTCCTTCCTGAGCAGGTATGCAATATAAGGCACCGTCCAATCAGGGGTGATGACCAAAACCTCCATGATCAGGTTGACCACGGCCAAGACTTTGATCTCAGTCGGATCGGTAGAACTTTTCAGTTGCGGGGGCTCTTCTGTGAATGGATCCTCTTGAAATGATGGGGAATGGAGATGCTCCAAGAACACATTGCTGGTGATAGGGCTCCTAGTGGAACCTAACTTCGCCAAGTCATCCGATGCTTGATTCTTGATTCGGGGTATGTGGTGGAGCTCTAACCCCTCAAACTTCTTTTCCAACTTTCTTACTGCATTGCAATAACCAGTCATAGCTGGGCTCCTGATGTCCCACTCCTTCATCACTTGATTGACCACTAGATCTGAGTCGCTGTAAACCATCAGGCGACAGACGCCGAGTGAAATGGCCATACGCAACCCATACAGAAGTGCCCGATACGCAGCTTCGTTGTTGGAGGAATCAAAGTGAATATGGAGAACATAACTGAGTTTGTCGCCTCGTGGGGAGACCAGGACTACCCCAGCACCAGAACCATTCAGCATCTTGGACCCATCAAATAACATAGTCCAATGTTCCGAGTGAATCTAAGTCGGTTGTTGCTGCTCAATCCACTCGGCGAGGAAATATGCTATTGCTTGGGACTTGATTGCTTTGTTTGCCTCAAACTTGATATCCAACGGAAGGAGTTCAATCGCCCACTTTGCCACTCGACCGGTTGCATCTCTGTTGTTCAGAATTTCTGATAATGGAGCATTGGTAATGACTGAAACTGAGTGATCTGAAAAGTAGTGTGCAATTTTCTTCGCAGTCAAATAAATTCCATAGACAAACTTTTGATAATATGGATATCTCTGCTTGGACGGAGTCAAGACTTCAGAAATATAATACACTAGGCGTTGAACATTGTAGGCTTTTCCTTCTTCTTCCCGCTTGACCGTGAGTACTGTGCTGACAACCTATCCAGTGGCTACTATATACAGTAGTAGAGGCTCTTTGCTAGCTGGGGCAGCAAGCACCGGCTGGGTGGATGATACGTCTCCGTCGTATCTACTTTTCCAAACACTTTTGCCCTTGTTTTGGACTCTAACTTGCATGATTTGAATGGAACTAACCCAGATTGACGCTGTTTTCAGCAGAATTTCCATGGTGTTATTTTTGTGCAGAAATAAAAGTTCTCGGAATGACCTGAAAATCAACGGAGATTATTTTTGGAATATATAAAAAATACTAGAACAAAGATCCACGTCAGGGGGCCCACACCCTGTCCATGAGGGTGGGGGGCGCGCCTACCCCCCTGGGCGCGCCCCCTGCCTCGTGGGCCCCCTGACGCTCCACCGACCTCAACTCCAACTCCATATATTCGTGTTCTGGGAGAAAAAATCAGGGAGAAGGATTCATCGTGTTTTATGATACGGAGCCGCCGCTAAGCCCTAAACTCTCTCGGGAGGGCTGATCTAGAGTCCGTTCGGGGCTCCGGAGAGGGGAATCCGTCGCCATCGCCATCATCAACCTTCCTCCATCACCAATCTCATGATGCTCGCCGCCATGCGTGAGTAATTCCATCGTAGGCTTGCTGGACGGTGATGGGTTGGATGAGATTTATCATGTAATCAAGTTAGTTTTGTTAGGGTCTGATCTATAGTATCCATATGTTCTGAGATTGATGTTGCTATGACTTTGCTATGCTTAATGCTTGTCACTAGGGCCCGAATGCCATGATTTCAGATCCGAACCTATTATGTTTTCATCAATATATGAGAGTTCTTGATCCTATCTTGCAAGTCTATAGTCACCTATTATGTGTTATGATCCGTTAACCCCGAAGTGACAATGATCGGGATACTTACCGGTGATGATTGTAGATTGAGGAGTTCATGTATTCACTATGTGTTAATGCTTTGGTCCGTTACTCTATTAAAAGGAGGCCTTAATATGCCTTAGTTTCCAATAGGACCCCGCTACCACGGGAGGGTAGGACAAAAGATGTCATGCAAGTTCTTTTCCATAAGCACATATGACTATATTAGGAATACATGCCTACATTACATTGATGAACTGGAGCTAGTTCTGTGTCACCCTATGTTATAATTGTTGCATGATCGATTGCATCCGACATAATTCTCCATCACCGATCCAATGCCTGCGAGCTTTTCCTATATTGTTCTTCGCTCATTTACTTTTCCGCTGCTACTGTTACAATCACTACAAAACCCAAAAATATTACCTTTGCTACCGTTACCTTTTGCCACCGTTACCACTACTATCATATTACTTTACTACTAAACACTTTGTTGCAGATATTAATTGATCCAGGTGTGGTTGAATTGACAACTCAACTGCTAATACTTGAGAATATTCTTTGGCTCCCCTTGTGTCGAATCAATATATTTGGGTTGAATACTCTACCCTCAAAAACTGCTATGATCCCCTATACTTGTGGGTTATCAAGAACATTTTCTGGCGCCATTGTCGGGGAGCATAGCTCTATTCTTTGAGTCACTTGGGATTTATATCTACTTATCATTATGAAGAACTTGAAAGATCAAAGAACCAAGATTTTTCCCTCAACTACGAGGGGAGGTAAGGAACTGCCATCTAGCTCTGCACTTGATTCACCTTCTGTTTTGAGTAAACTTGCGACACCTACACATGGTATTGATTCCGATAGGTCGCAAGTTATTGATGATGTCACTTCTGCTTTGCATGATACTTATGATGAAACTACTTCTATGCTTGATACTATTGTGCCACTAGGTGAATTTCTTGATGAACAACTTGCTAGGGCTAGAGAGAATGAAATTATTGAAACTGATAATATTGATGAAAGTGATGATGAAGATTCTCCCCCTAGATATGAATTGCCTGTTGTGCCTGATGGTTATGTTATGGATGAAGAAACTGCTAGAGACTTTCTTGCCTGCAATGATAGAAGTGATCTTAAGAAATTATTAGCTAAGCTAAAAGAAAAATCTCTGAATGCTAGAATGAAATATGATCCTGCTTATGCTACTTCACCTATCTTTATTACTGATAAGGATTATGATTTCTCTGTCGATCGTGAGTTAATTACTTTGGTTGAATCTGATCCTTTTTATGGCTATGAATCTGAAACTATTTTGTCACATCTTACTAAATTAAATGATATAGCTACCCTCTTCACTAATGATGAGAAAACTCGCTACTATTATATCCTTAAATTATTTCCGTTCTCATTAAAGGGTGATGCTAAGATATGGTTTAATTCTCTTGATCCTGGTTGTGTGCGTAGTCCCCAGGATATGATTTACTACTTCTCTGCTAAATATTTCCCCGCTCATAAGAAACAAGCTGCTTTAAGGGAAATATATAATTTTGTGCAAATTGAAGAAGAGAGTCTCCCACAAGCTCGGGGGAGGCTTCTCCAATTACTTAATGCTTTGCCTGATCATCCTCTCAAGAAAAATGAAATACTTGATATCATTTATAATGGACTAACCGATGCTTCCAGAGATTACCTGGATAGTTGTGCTGGTTGTGTTTTCAGGGAAAGAACAATTGATCAAGCTGAAATTCTATTGAATAATATGTTTACCAATGAAAATAATTAGACACTTGCTGAACCAGATCCTAAGCCAACTCCGAAGAAAAGGGGTATTCTATTTCTCAGTCCTGAAGATATGCAAGAGGCAAAGAAATCTATGAAAGAAAAAGGTATAAAAGCTGAAGATGTTAAGAATTTACCTCTTGTTGAAGAAGTACATGGTCTTAATTCATCACCTATTGAAGAAACACACGGCCTCGATAACCCGACACAGGTAGTAAAGGTAAACTCTCTCTATAGATATGATAAAGCTGAAATCCCTCCTGCTAAGGTTGCTAGCCAATGTTTGGATGAATTTGATTACTTTATGGTTAAGCAAGAAAACTACAATTCTTATGTTGGTAGACAATTGAAACACAATGCTTATATGATTGAACACTTGAGTGATTATATGGCTAGTGTTAAAGGTGAACTTAAACTTATTAGTAAACATGCTTCTATGGTTACCACTCAAGTAGAACAAGTTCTTAAAGCTCGGAATGATTTGCTCAATGAATTAAATAATAAGAAGAATGATAATGTTGTTAGAGTTATGACTAGAGGTGGTAAAATGACTGAGGAGCCTTTGTATCATGAGGGCCACCCTAAGAGAATTGAGCAAGATTCTCAGAGAACTACTATAGATGCACCTAGTCCTTCTAAAAGGAAGAGAAAGAAAAATGATAGGACTTTGCATGCTTCTAGTGAACCTGTTATTGACATACCTGAGAATCCTAATGATATTTCTATTTCTGATGCTGAAACACAATCTGGTAATGAACATGAACCTAGTGATAATGTTAATGATGATGTTCATGTTGATGCTCAACCTAGCAATAATAATGATGTAGAAATTAAACCTGTTGTTGATCTTGATAACCCACAATCAAAGAATCAAGGTTATGATAAGAGAGACTTTGTTGCTAGGAAGTACAGTAAAGAAAGAGAACCATGGGTTCAGAAACGCATGCCCTTTCCTCATAAACCATCCAAGAAAAAGGATGATGAGGATTTTTAGCGCTTTGTTGAAATGATTAGACCTATCTTTTTGCGTATGTGTTTGACTGACATGCTTAAAATGAATCCTTATGCTAAATATATGAAGGAAATAGTTACTAATAAAAGAAAGATTCTTGTAGCGACCCGACCCGAATGGATCAAGTCTCTGTGCTTAAGTGTCATCCCTGGATCGGTATGCTGACACACACACACAGTACTCGAGGATTTATAATAGAGGTAAATCACATGTAAAAATAACGTAAATACTATTACCTCAATCCAAAATAGTGGAAGTAACAAGGTTGTGGATTCCCATCAACACCAACGGCAAAGTTGAGTGTAGAAATCGTAACCCTAACGTATCACTTACTCGTCGTAAGATAATCCTGCAACATGAGACGTTGCAGCCACAAAGGGTCAGTACATTGAATGTACTGGCAAATTCACACCAGAGGATAATGATGATTTAAGGCTATCACTACATGCATATTTGGCTGGTGGAAAGGCTCTATGGTTATAATGTTTTTGCGAAAAGCCAATTTTTCCCTACTGCAAAGGAATAAATTTTATTTAACTATCATGGTGGTTGTTGAACATTGAGAATGGTTGACAGCATTCTCAATCCCAATTAAGTAACATCATTAAAACACAACAATATTCATTTAAAGTAACATGATGAGATTCACATGATAATCCAGGTACTAGATACTCAAGATGTCCATAACCGGGGACACGGCTAATCATGATTAGTTTATACACCCTGCAGAGGTTTGCGCACTTTTCCCCACAAGACTCGATCGCCTCCATTTGGTTTCTCGCACTACATGGTGTTTGAGAAGACGGATGACCGAGACATAGCCTTTCAGAAGCGCTAGCACCTTACGATGGATAGACCATTACACCTACTTTCCCCTACATCTGCTAGTCTACCCTGTAAGAGTTCGCACGACTTAATCAACTATGCTAGAGCCCATAATAGCTTGTGGCTGCACACGGAAGTTTCTAGTATGAATAATCTCATGATCCCTTTGAGCCTGGGTGGCGGTCCATAAAAAAATAGGCAATCCTGGTCTACCCAGGTGCCTAGACAGGCAATCATGGAATAACCAGGTGCCTCAATCCACCCAGATGTGTGTTTAAGTTGCCACCTTAAGTAAACCATTAATTAACAATCTCACATCTGTCATGAATACTCTCAAAACCCAATCCACGTCTACGAGCATAGCATGGCAATGTAAGCATAACGTAATAGTAACTTCCAAGGGTTTGATAATAAACAGGTAATAGGTTCCTACCTCATCAACTACTTCCCAATACCCACATGTTATCAATCCTACTCATGCAATGTTTGAGGGTGAAACTAATGCATAAAACTGGGTATGAAAGGGGATATGATCAAAGTGTGAACTTGCCTGCAATGTTGATGAAGATGATTCGCACTCAAAAATTTTGATAACTCTACTCGTCACACTCCGGTCAATCTATCATAATCAAGCAATAGTAACCACACATAAGCAATCAGAAGGATCGAAGAAGACGATTCGGAAAACTTCAAAACCAAGCAAATAACTCTTGCAACATAAAACAATTTCTAACAGTACCAAAATTATGTGAATTTGGCCTTATTAGAAAGTTTAGGTCAAGAGCTTCGATTTGCACAAAGAATCAACTCAAACGGAGCTACGAAACTCAAGTTATGATCAAACGAAGTTTGAATTCAAATCTGATCTAATTCAAATTTTAAACTTTTCAAAACCTGTTAGAGTTGGATTAATGGATAGAGGGGATCATAACGAAGATGCGAGCGTTGGTTTCGTCTAATTCCGACTAACGAGCAAAAAGTAGTGATAGATTGAAGTACAGGGACTAATCTATGAAGAAAATTATCACAAATAGGTCCCTCGCTGAAATTAATAAGAAAAAGAAAAAAAATCTATAGAACGAGCGTTCGCTATAGAAGCATATGTGACGAATTCGTTCACTACAGAGGCTAAACTAATGAACGTTCGCTACATAAGTTAATCTTAAAAAAAATTGTTTTTTTTTATAAAAACCAATCTAGGGTTTTTTGAAAAGAAAACCTAAGAAAAGAAAAAAAACCAAAATGGTTTATTACCGGTTCGTATTTTCAACGAAACCCAACGGTTTTCGGCGGTGGACCGGGTCGGGCGTCCGGCGGGTCGAGGTGGCGGCGAACTCCAGCGGGGCGGCGCTGTCCGGTGGGTCGAGTGGCGCGGCGCAGAGGCAAGCGCGCGGCAAGGGCAGAGCGCGGGACGGCGGCGCGGGCGATGGCAAGAGGCGGCGCGGCGGTGGAGCAGCGGCGGTGGTGCGGCAGCGGCGAGAAGCGGCGATGGCGGCGGTTGCGACGCGGATCTCGCCAGCGGCGGATCGGGCGTGGGGTGGCGGCGCGAGGGGAGGAGAGGAGGCGGGGTCCGGGGCCGTCCTTATAAAGGCACGAGGCCGAGGCCTTCCTTGGGCGAGGGGGCAGGAGGAGGCCGGGGCGGACTCGGCAGACTCCGGGGAAGGAGTCCCTGTCGAAGACAGCAGGGACGACGGCGGGGAGCTGGGCCGCGGCCTGGGGAGATGCTGGGCCGGCCCAGTCGGCGAAGGGAAACTCTTTTTTTTTTAAATAAACATTTTTTTCAGACAAAGAAAAATGGTAAAACAATTTAAATAGGAATATTATATAGGCATATAATATACCAAAATTTTCAGAAAAAGATTTTCTACGCCATAAACATTTTTAATATGCCAAATAAAATCCTCACAAAATCAGATAAATGAAAGAGTGCTACTGGTCTATTAAAATCCACTAATAATCATTTTAAAAATACCAAAATGATTTCAAATTAATTTTTCTCCAATTTTCTATTGTAGGGAATCATGTTACCCTATTTTCCATGTATTTTGTTTTTAGAGAAAAATAATTTGAATAAAACTCAAATAAATCCAAATTGAAAATTAATTCCAAAAGGACTTTGAAATTGATCCTTTGAAACTCCCAACTCATATTTCATATAATTTGAAGAAGTCATTTTATCTCCTCTCGTGAAAATCATTGAGTTGCATAAAGTTTCAGAATTGGAAATATTTTCCAAATGAAATTCAAATATTTTCAACACCCCTTGTCATTTAAATAAATGGAAGAAGTCATTTCATCTTCTCTCCAGGGTTTCGTGGTGAAAAGAATTTGAATTCACGGAGATCACGAATGCAAAATGAAAGTTTGGGAAAGTCCTTTTATTCCCTCTCATTTAACTTTCAAAAAGGTTTCGAATTTCACTCAATCAATCACACAACAATTAAACAATCAATCTATCTATCTATTTATTATAACATTCCAAAATTTAGAATTTTGGGATGTTACAAACCTACCACCCTTAAAATGAATCTGGTCCTCGAGATTCAGAGAGGCTAGAAAGAAATAGGTTAGGTTCGGGGTCTCTTCAAAATCCATCGATCATCACAGGGGGTCTGGGGTGCTACCACCCTTAGAAACATCGTTACGGTCCCATCAATACTCATGTACTCCATCCTTATTCTTGATAGGGCCGGTCTTCTCAGATCATAAGGATAATTCCTTCTCTGGCTCTTCCGGCAGCAGCATAACCTTTTCCTCAATTCTTCTGTACTTTCATCCTGGTAAGCTTATTCCGAGACTGGGTCTTCTTAGCTGACGGGTCTGGCGCCAATACTAATCAACTATCGATATCTCATGGTGGTCAACAATTTATGGTTTCTCCTGCAGGAAATGGGTCTGGGTTGATCCTCACCGTATAACCTACGGTTGGCAACAACTGCCGTGTACAAGGGAAAAATACTTATACCATTCTAAGTTTAAACAGGGTTTTGATCCTCCTCTCTTTACTATAGGTAAGTCACTCAGATTTACCATCCCACATAGTAAGGCGAATAATAAGAATAAGTCGGTATGGTGATCAATCCATCCCGCACCCAAATCATTACCTTGTATACGGTTTAGCGAATCTCGCATTCTAACACTCGGTCATCCTCACAAGCATTGCAGAATTTCTCTTGTTGACAAAATTGGTTCGGATAAATCCATGGATTCTGCAAGCCAAACAACCATCTATCGTTCCTTCACAACTCTCAGGTTTTGCGTTACTCCTATAAAATTGACTGCCGATAAATGTCGTATCTTCCTCCAGGGTTTTTCCTTCAGCAAGAATTTGCTTGCTTCTTGGCAGGTCCTGGGGCCTGTGGGTTATGGCCCATCTCATCACTTGTAGTCCTTGAACTTATCATCGGGCAACTGATCATTATTCCAACTTCCAACTTCCTAGTATTCTTAAATCCATCCAATTGTATTGTCTTCCTTCCTTCTATTGGCACCAAACTAGGACATGATTACTCAGACTTATCATGGAATTTCCATTGATCCATATTTCCGACATCATACCTCCTTTATATCCAATAGTAATTTATCTCTTCATCCTCGTGGGATATCCCACATATCGAGATAAAAACTTATACTTATGGAGTCCATATTCCACTTCGTGGAACATCATTATCCTTTCCAGGGTCAAGCGTCCTTATAGGGGAATATTGGCCATCTCTGCATGGCACTTCTTCAACTGGGAAACGTGAAACACATCATGAACTCCTGACTCCTTCGGGTGACTCCAACTTGTTGGCCACTTCTCCCATATGCTCCAAAACTCGGTATGGTCCTATAAATCTCGGGGCTAACTGTCCCTTAACTCCAAATCGTTTAACTCCTCGCAGAGGGGACGAAGACCTGCTCTGTCTCCAATCTCATAGACCACCTCCTTGAGTTTTTGAGTCTACATAACTCTTCTACCTGGACTAATCTACCTTCAGTCTACCTCGAATCAACTTAACATTCTCTTCTGACTCCTTGATCACATTTGGTCCAAACAACTAACGGTCTCCAACTTCATCCCACACACTCTTGGGGTGTCACACATATCGAGACAAATCTCGTATTCATTTTGTCCAAAATCCACTCAGTGGAGTATCCTTATCTTTTCCAGGGGTCAACGATTCTTACAGGGTACTACCACCCTTAAAATGCACAAATCTTCCATAGACCATATTTCTCATATCCTCAGAAATGATCAAAATCTTTCTTCATAGAGTAAAAACTCATAAAATCCATATCAGTACCAACGATGCTAACTTTATTCACTCTCAATTGATTACAATCTCTCGCTTTTCCATTACATGTCTCAACTCAACACCTCGATATAAAAGAAAATGTTCTCACTTCTACTACTATACTTCTCACAGACTCAACTATTTATCACAAGTCTCCTTCTCCTTGGGGCATTCTCTGGCAAAGTGCCCTGCTCCATTACAACGAAAACATATTACTTCTGACAAGTCTCGAGGTTTCCTTTTTGGACAACTGTTGAGGTAGTGCCCTGACTCCTTGCACCTGTAACAGGTGATATGACTCAGGTCCTTCCTGGAATCCAATCTACTTCTCTTCCTGGACTTTTCCATAATCAGGGATTCTATTTCCTATGGGTCATATTCTACTTCCTCTGTCGGGAATTCTACTAGATCCCCATTCAAACAATTTTGGGAGATGTGTCCTTCTTCTCCACATGAATAGCAAGACTTAGTGCAGGGTTTACTCGGGTCCTCTTTAGGCGTGTCCTCCATCTCTTCCTTCATCACAACTTCTTCTAAAATTTCCATGAGGGCTCCTTTCATTACTTCTTTCTTCTGTTGGATGGTTCGTTGTACCATGGGGTAAATGTGACACTGAGCAGGATAGTGGGTAATCCCTTCACACAAGAAACAAGTAATCTGCCTAGTTGGGCATTCTTCAACTGGGTGACTTCCTTCACAATTAGGGCATTCATCATTGCGTTCCTTATGGGTGTGTCCTATTTCTCCACAAATCTTGCATGCACAAGGTTTCTTCATATCCTTTCCATAAGGCTTCAACTTCTGGGACACAAACCGAGACTTTGGCAGAGTCAACTTAAATTCTTTCCAAGTGGTTACTCCTTGCCATCCATTCATGGTTTGGTACATTCTCCACCAAGTAGCTGCACCTCTTTCAAAGCACTAAAGAGCATGCTGGGTCATATCCTTTCCGACTACAAGGTTATTCTTCATGTGATCCTCCATGTTCTGAATCCATCGGTCCGTCTCCAACTGACTCATCGGTCCAGAAAATACAAGCTCATCTTCATTCATCCTCTATTGGGTCCATGGGTTTGGGGTGAGATAAGAGAGATAGAGAGGGATGCACACAATACAGACAAAAAGTTTGGAAAAGGCAGATTTTATTTATGGCTGTCAGAAAAAACATCAAACAAATGACAGCTCACAAACGCCGCATCTAACGTAAGTGTAAAAAGGGTCTGGTCTTCTAAAGGTCAATAAATCTTCAAAGTCATCAAACCCATCAAGTCTTGTTTCATGCCTCCAATGGCTTCTTCCAATCATGCTTGTCCTTTTCCAGTTCTTTTGCCAGATCAACTCTGTTGACGCGAAGTCTCTCGTGACGTCCTTCAATATTCTGGAGTTGCGTCCCAAACTTCTGGTTTCAACATCCTTCACATGAACCATGGCCATACTGTCCTTCAGTTCCTGACAAATCTCCGGTATCTCGAGGTTGTAGCTCCTCCAGCTTGGCTACTTTCAGCCTTTGGTTCCTGAGTTCTTTACGAAATGCTTCCTTGTCTAATACGGCTTCATGGAGCTCCACCTTAAACTTCTTGATGTACTACTCCAGATCCCGGCGATACACCGGCTAAGGTTAAAACTTCATCTTACTAATAGGTGCTCCATCAGCCTTCTTCCATCAAATCCATTCTAAAGAAAGCATCCTTAACTCAGCACGGTGACAATAGCATCAGCGGGCGATGACATCACGGGTAACCATGTTTCTGCTCTTGTCATTCCCATGAGCTATCATTCCATAGTTGATATCTCCTGCCTTAGGGTTTTCCTTGACAGAACTTTGAGTTTTTAACTCTCCATGCTCCGGTCTTTCTCTGATACACCTTGATCTCGGGTATTGACAACTTCCATAGTCTGCCAAGTTCCATAGGGGTAGCCTTCCTAGGTCACACAAATCTGGAAATTCTTCGGAGCCTCCAATTCTCCTAGTCTTCAGAGTCTTCAACAGTTGTAGTTTCCATTATCATAATGTATGGTAAAATCCTCTTCATTCCGAATGGTCTCAGTTGTCTGATATCTTGTACTTCGTGGAGTGGTCTCATCAGTCGAATCTTCATGTGGTCAAAAGGGGAAAGGGGTATAGTCTCACTAAAAGGAATTTTAATATAAGCTCAGAAGAGAAGAGATGTAAAAGATCTTTTGAAAGGGAAAGTTGTAGAGAAAAATCTTTGCTATGGGCTTGCCAGTTTCTAGGGTCACGTCCTACAGTCAACATGTGCTCTGATACCATCTTGTAGCGACCCGACCCGAATGGATCAAGTCTCTGTGCTTAAGTGTCATCCCTGGATCGATATGCTGACACACGCAGTACTCGAGGATTTATAACAGAGGTAAATCACATGTAAAAATAACGTAAATACTATTACCTCAATCCAAAATAGAGGAAGTAACAAGGTTGTGGATTCCCATCAACACCAGCGGCAAAGTTGAGTGTAGAAATCGTAACCCTAACGTATCACTTACTCGTCGTAAGATAATCCTGCAACATGAGACGTTGCAGCCACAAAGGGTCAGTACATTGAATGTACTAGCAAATTCACACCAGAGGATAATGATGATTTAAGGCTATCACTACATGCATATTTGGCTGGTGGAAAGGCTCTATGGTTATAATGTTTTTGTGAAAAGCCCATTTTTCCCTACTGCAAAGGAATAAATTTTATTTAACTATCATGGTGGTTGTTGAACATTGAGAATGGTTGACAGCATTCTCAATCCCAATTAAGTAACATCATTAAAACCCAACAATATTAATTTAAAGTAACATGATGAGATTCACATGATAATCCAGGTACTAGATACTCAAGATGTCCATAACCGGGGACACGGCTAATCATGATTAGTTTATACACTCTGCAGAGGTTTGTGCACTTTTCCCCACAAGACTCGATCGCCTCCGTTTGGTTTCTAGCACTACATGGTGTTTGAGAAGACGGATGACCGAGACATAGTCTTTCAAAAGCGCTTGCACCTTACGATGGATAGACCGTTACACCTACTTTCCCCTACATCTGCTAGTCTACCCTGTAAGAGTTCGCACAACTTAATCAACTATGCTAGAGCCCATAATAGCTTGTGGCTGCACACGGAAGTTTCTAGTATGAATAATCTCATGATCCCTTTGAGCCTGGGTGGCGGTCCATAAAAAAAACAGGCAATCCTGGTCTACCCAGGTGCCTAGACAGGCAATCCTGGAATAACCAAGTGCCTCGATCCACCCAGATGTGTGTTTAAGTTGCCACCTTAAGTAAACCATTAATTAACAATCTCACATCTGTCATGAATACTCTCAAAACCCAATCCACGTCTACGAGCATAGCATGGCAATGTAAGCATAACGTAATAGTAACTCCCAAGGGTTTGATAATAAACAGGTAATAGGTTCCTACCTCATCAACTACTTCCCAATACCCACATGTTATCAATCCTACTCATGCAATGTTTGAGGGTGAAACTAATGCATAAAAACTGGGTATGAAAGGGGATATGATCAAAGTGTGAACTTGCCAGCAATGTTGATGAAGATGATTCGCACTCAAAAATTTTGATAGCTCTACTCGTCACACTCCGGTCAATCTATCGTAATCAAGCAATAGTAACCACACATAAGCAATCACTCAAAAGATCAGAAGGATTGAAGAAGATGATTCAGAAAACTTCAAAACCAAGCAAATAACTCTTGCAACATAAAACAATTTCTAACAGTACCAAAATTATGTGAATTTGGCCTTATTAGAAAGTTTAGGTCAAGAGCTTCGATTTGCAAAAAGAATCAACTCAAACGGAGCTACGAAACTCAAGTTATGATCAAACGAAGTTTGAATTCAAATCTGATCTAATTCAAATTTTAAACTTTTCAAAACCTGTTTGAGTTGGATTAATGGATAGAGGGTATCATAATGAAGACGTGAGCGTTGGTTTCGTCTAATTCCGACTAACGAGCAAAAAGTAGTGATAGATTGAAGTACAGGGACTAATCTGTGAAGAAAATTATCACGAATAGGTCCCTGGCTGAAATTAATAAGAAAAAGAAAAAAATTCTACAGAACGAGCGTTCGCTATAGAAGCATATGTGACGAATTCATTCATTACAGAGGGTAAACTAATGAACGTTCGCTACATAAGTAAATCTAAACAAAACCGGGTTTTTTATAAAAACTGATCTAGGGTTTTTGAAAAGAAAACCTAAGAAAACAAAAAAACCAAAACGGTTTATTACCAGTTCGTATTTTCAACGAAACCCAACGGTTTTTGGCGGTGGACCGGGTCGGGCGTCCGGCGGGTCGAGGTGGCGGCGAACTCCGGCGGGGCGGCGGTGTCCGGCGGGTCGAGCGGCGCGGCGCAGAGGCTAGCACGCGGCAAGGGCAGAGCGCGCGACGGTGGCGCGGGCGAAGGCAAGAGGCGGCGCGGCGGTGGAGCGGCGGCGGCGGTGCGGTAGCGGCGAGAAGCGGCGATGGTGGCGGTAGCGACGCGGATCTCGCCGGCGGCGGATCGGGCGTGGGGTGGCGGCGCGAGGGGAGGAGAGGAGGCGGGGTCCGGAGCCGTCCTTATAAAGGCACGAGGCCGAGGCCTTCCTTGGGCGAGGGGGCAGGAGGAGGCCGGGGCGGACTCGGCGGACTCCGGGGAAGGAGTCCCTGTTTGAGACGGCAGGGACGGCGGCAGGGAGCTGGCCCGCGGCCTGGCGAGATGCTGGGTCGGCCCAGTCGGCGAAGGGAAACTCTTTTATTAAATAAACATTTTTTTAGACAAAGAAAAATGGTAAAAAGGAATATTATATGGGCATATAATATACCAAATTTTTCAGAAAAAGATTTTCTACGCCATCAACATTTTTAATATGCCAAATAAAATCCTCACAAAATCAGATAAATCAAAGAGTGTTACTGGTCTATTAAAATCCAATAATAATCATTTTAAAAATACCAAAATGATTTCAAATTAATTTTTCTCCAATTTTCTATTATAGGGAATCATGTTACCCTATTTTCCATGTATTTTGTTTTTAGAGAAAAATAATTTGAATAAAACTCAAATAAATCCAAATTGAAAATTAATTCCAAAAGGACTTTGAAATTGATCTTTTGAAACTCCCAACTCATATTTCATATAATTTGAAGAAGTCATTTTATCTCCTCTCATGAAAATCATTGAGTTGCATAAAGTTTTGGAATTGGAAATATTTTCCTAATGAAATTCAAATATTTTCAACACCCCTTGTCATTTAAATAAATGGAAGAAGTCATGTCATCTTCTCTCCATGGTTTCGTGGTGAAAAGAATTTGAATTCACGGAGATCACGAATGCAAAATGAAAGTTTGGGAAATTCCTTTTATTCCCTCTCATTTAGCTTTCAAAAAGGTTTCGAATTTCACTCAATCAATCACACAACAATCAAACAATCAATCAATCTATCTATTTATTATAACATTCCAAAATTTAGAATTTTGGGATGTTACAATTCTGGAAGCTGAAATTTCCACCATGCTTGCTAATTATACTTTTAAGGGTGGAATACCAAAGAAACTTGGAGATCTAGGAGTACCAACTATACCATGCTCCATTAAAAGAAACTATGTTAAAACTGCTTTATGTGATCTTGGAGTTGGTGTTAGTGTTATGCCTCTCTCTTTATATCGTAGACTTGATTTGAATAAGTTGACACCTACTAAAATATCTTTGCAAATGGCTGACAAATCAACTGCTATACATGTCGGTATTTGTGAGGATGTGCCTGTTGTGGTTGCAAACGTTACTATTTTAACGGACTTTTTTATTCTTAATATTCCCGAGTACGATAGTATGTCTATTATTCTTGGAAGACCCTTTTTGAATACTGCAGGGGCTGTTATTGATTGCACCAAAGGCAATGCCACTTTTCATGTTGTTGGTAATGAGCATACGGTACACTTTCTGAGGAAACAACCTGAAGTCCACAGTATCAATTCTATTGGAAAATTTTCAACAATCACTATTGGAGGTTTTGAATTACCTCTTCCTACTATCGAGAAGAAATATGATATTCTTATTGTTGGGGACATGCATATCCCTGTTGAGGTAACCTAGTGTTATTCGAAAATTCTCCGGTTTCATGTTATTCGAAATGAGTTTGTTAACAAGACCCGATCAACCTTGTTAGTGGATTCCTTTTGATGAGCATGAGATGGATGAATTTAGAAAACACAACTCTCTGTACCCTCTTTTTACTTTCTATTATTTATATTTAAAAAAGCAAAAATAGTAATTTTCTGTCTTTTTCTGAATTAGCCATGTAATAAAAAATACCTCAAAAATAAAAGTTCTCCAAATGCCCTAAAAATTAAATATGATTTTTTCTAGAATATTTGAGAATATCTGGCACTAAGAACACACCAGGGGGAGCAAGCACCTGGCCACGAGGGTCCAGGGCGCGCCCCCTGCCTCGTGGGCCCATGGTGGCTCCCCTCCACTTATTCCAGCCACCACACATTCCTTCTTCCTCCCAAAAAAATCACCAACCAGCTCAAGCATGAGTTCTAGCTCATCTTGCTGCCATTTTCGATCTCCTAGCTCAAAGCTCCATTCACAAAACTGCTTTGGGGGATTGTTCTTTGGTATGTGACTCCTCCAATGGTCCAATTAGTTTTGTTCTAATGCTTTATTCATTGCAATTTTTTGCTGCTTAGGTGACCCTGTTCTTGAGCTTGCATGTCAAATTTATGTGGTCAAAAGTAGTTTTAATGCATGATATTGCCTCTAGGCACTTGTAGGAGTAGTTGTTATCAATATTGATGAGTTTGATTCACTTTTATTTTGAGTTACTAAAAATTTCAGAAATTTTTCAGAGGAAGAAATATGTTTAGGAAAATGTACCAAGGTGGTTCTTCAAGGAAGCAAGGACCCAGACCCGCAATACGCGATGTGGACGATGAACCACCGAGGGACGCTCAAGTGCGGCCTTGTGAATGGCCGTCAGAGGATTTCATGGTCCAAGCAGGAATTAAAGAGGAATTTGATGCATATGTGCGTAATGCTGATCTGGAGAGCTTCGAGGCAGACAAGTGCCGACAATACCTCTATTTAACTGATTCATTTGTGAGAAGGTTTAAATTTTCATCCTCGCACAATTCACAAACTATCCTGTTTGATCTTTATGATAAATATTATACCATGGATTTAGAGGATTTTAATACTGCCTACAAATTCCCACAATGGGGTAGTGCTAGTGAACCTAGCAAATCCGAGCATAGAGATTTTCTTGCTAGTATTACAGTGGGGGAATCTAGAGATGTAACACAAGCCACCATAGGGAGCATTCATTTTCCCGCTATACATTATTTTGCTCTCTTCATAGAAAGGTGCATAAATGGTAAAGATGAAGCATGTCACATGTGTGTACCTGACCTTAGCATGCTCAGGAGCGCTGTTTTAGGAGATAAACAATACGACTTGGGGGTATTGTTGCACGTAGGTTGCATAATAATCGTATTCATGGAGATTTCTTTGGTGGAATTTATGCAACTCGTATAGCTAACTTTCTTGAGATACCCATACGTGGAGATGATATTGAGTTGCCTCCTTCTTATCTAGATTATGATGCTATGGTTCGTCATCAGTTTGTTGAGAGGAACAACCAGTCCCTCCAGTACTGACTAATCTTTGATAGATGACGCACCTATCACGTCGCTCTCCCTGCTCCCGCTTTCTTTGACTTTCAGACAAAGGGGAGATATGTTATAACCAGGGAGGAGGCGAACGAGTATAAGAGGAGGACGGAGGCAGCTCGCCTCCAAGCTGTAGCTCGTCAGGCAATAGCTGATGCATCTCAGTACGACCCCAACTATAACTTTGGATATCCGCCAGGCCAGCCGTGGCCATAGACCAACTTAGGCCAAAAGCCTAAGCTTGGGAGAGTACGCATTTCTCACTAACATTACATTCAGGTTCACACACTCGTGCTAGTTGTCGGTGGTCATACTTTTTCACTGTATTATCCATGCTAGTTTATTTTCCTTTTTATGCTTTCTTCTTGTGTGTTTGATAAACCTTAGAAAAAAACAAAAAAATAGTTGTAGCTTTTAGTTAGTTTACTTTTCATGATGTAGTAGTAGTAATTAAAAAGAAAACCCAAAAAGATTTCTCGTTCTTCTTTTGCTTGTTGGGAGCTTTCCTGTGTAAATAGTTTTGTTTCTTTTCTTTGGGGGTCGAGAGGAGAAGACCATAATGAAAATGTTGAGTGGCTCTCATATGCATTATTGTTGATCTAACAAAGAGCCCATATTACCTTTCCTTCTCTCTTGAAATGAATGCTTGTAGATTCTAGCTTAGTCCAATGCACATGCACTATTATTATTATCCACACTATTCGGTCGTGCAAGTGAAAGGCAATAATGATGATTATATGATGAACTTGTTGAGATGAGAAAAGCTGGTATGAACTCGACCTCTCTTGTTTTTGTAAATATGATTAGTTCATCGTTCCTGATTCAGCCTATTATGAAATAAACATATTTGCAATGACAATTAGAGATTGTAGTTGCTTATGCCATGCTTAATTAGCTAGGAGTTTATAAAGGTTTACCTTGCGTGCCAACATGCTATTAAAATGGTTGTGATGTGGTATGATAGGGTGGTATCCTCTTTTGAATAATTCGAGTGGCTTGACTTGGCACATGTTCACGCATGGAGTTGAAACAAAATCAACATAGCCTCTACGATATTTATGTTCATGGTGCATTATATCCTACTCATGATTGCATTCGGTGTCGATTAATTTTAATGCATGTTCATGACTGTTGTCGCTCTCTATCTGGTCGCTTCCCAGTCTTTTTCTAGCCTTCACTTGTACTAAGCGGGAATACTGCTTGTGCATACAATTCCATAAACCCCAAAGTTGCTCCATATGAGTCCACCATACCTACCTATATACGGTATCTACCTGTCGTTCCAAGTAAATTTGTATGTGCCAAACTCTAAACCTTCAAATAAACATTCTGTTTTGTATGCTCGAACAGCTCATGTATCAACAAGGGCTGTCTGTATCTTCCATGCTAGGTGGATTATTCTCAAGAGGAGTGGACTCCGCTCCTCACTCACGAGAAAATGGTTGGTCACAGGGATGCCCAGTCCCATGCTTTATGCAAATCAAATCAAAATAACTGCAAACAAAACTCCCCCGTGACTCTTGTTAGTTGGAGGCACTCGTTGTTTCGAGCAAGCCATGGATTGATGCTTGTTGGTGGAGGGGGAGTATAAACTTTACCATTATGTTTGGGAACCGCCTATAGAGATCTCTTGGTTGTTATGTTGACAATGAAAGTATACCGCTCAAAATATTATTCATATCTATTTCAAAACCAAGCACTAGCACCTCTACAAATCCATGCTTCCCTCTGCGAAGGGCCTGTCCATTTACTTTTATGTTGAGTCATCATCCTCTTATTAAAAAGCACAAGTTGGAGAGCACCGCTGTCATTTGCATCCATTACTGTTAGTTTACATTGAGTATGACTTGACTGGACCTCTTTTACCATGAATTACAATGTCTAGTCGGTCCTTGATCTTTAAAGGTGCTCTGCATTTATGTTTTCCGATCTCAGAAAGGGCTAGCGAGATACCATTCTATTATATCATATTATGATTGTTTTGAGAAAGTGTTGTCATCCGAGATTTATTATTATTGCTCGCTAGTTGATTATGCCATTGCCATTGATATGAGTAAACATGATACCTAAGTGTTATTGTGAATATGGTTAGCTCATAATATTTGCTGAAAACCTGAATGCTGGCTTTACATATTTACAACAACAAGAGCAAACAGAGTTTGTAAAAGTTTTTCTTTATCACTTTCAGTTTATCAACTGAATTGCTTGAGGACAAGCAAAGGTTTAAGCTTGGGGGAGTTGATACGTATCCGTCGTATCTACTTCTACAAACACTTTTGCCCTTGTTTTGGACTCTAACTTGCATGATTTGAATGGAACTAACCCGGATTGACGCTATTTTCAGCAGAATTGCCATGGTGTTATTTTCGTGCAAAAATAAAAGTTCTCGGAATGACCTGAAAATCAACGGAGATTATTTTTGGAATATATAAAAAATATTGGAAGAAAGATCCACGTCATGGGGCCCACACCCTGTCCACGAGGGTGGGGGCGTCTACCCCCTGGGCGTGCCCCGTGCCTCGTGAGCCCCCTGGCGCTCCACCGACCTCAACTCCAACTCCATATATTCATGTTCGGGGAGAAAAAAAATTAGGGAGAAGGATTCATCGCGTTTTACGATATGGAGCCGCCGCCAAGCCCTCAACTCTCTCCGGAGGGCTGATCTGGAGTCCGTTCGGGGCTCCGGAGAGGGGAATCTGTCGCCATCATCATCATCATCCTTCCTCCATCACCAATCTCATGATGCTCATCGCCGTGCGTGAGTAATTCCATCGTAGGCTTGCTGGACGGTGATGGGTTGGATGAGATTTATCATGTAATCGAGTTAGTTTTGTTAGGGTTTGATCCCTAGTATCCACTATGTTCTGAGATTGATGTTGCTATGACTTTGCTATGCTTAATGCTTGTCACTAGGGCCCGAGTGCCATGATTTCAGATCTGAACATATTATGTTCTCATCAATATATGAGAGTTCTTGATCCTATCTTGCAAGTCTATAGTCACCTATTATGTGTTATGATCCGTTAACCCCGAAGTGACAATAATCGGGATACTTACCAGTGATGACCGTAGTTTGAGGAGTTCATGTATTCACTATGTGTTAATGCTTTGGTCCGGTACTCTATTAAAAGGAGGCCTCAATATCCCTTAGTTTCCAATAGGACGCCGCTGCCACGGGAGGGTAGGACAAAAGATGTCATGCAAGTTCTTTCCCATAAGCATGTATGACTATATTCGGAATACATGCCTACATTACATTGATGAACTAGAGCTAGTTCGGTGTCACTCTATGTTATAATTGTTGCATGATCGATCGCATCCGACATAATCCTCCATCACCGATCCAATGCCTACGAGCTTTTCCTATATTGTTCTTCACTTATTTAATTTTCCGCTGCTACTGTTACAATCACTACAAAACCCAAAAATATTACTTTTGCTACTATTACCTTTTGCCATCGTTACCACTACTATCATATTACTTTTCTACTAAACACTTTGCTGTAGATATCAAGTTATCCAGGTGTGATTGAATTGACAACTCAGCTGCTAATACTTGAGAATATTCTTTGGTTCCCCTTGTGTCGAATCAATAAATTTGGGTTGAATACTCTACCCTCGAAAACTGTTGCGATCCCCTATACTTGTGGGTTATCAGTGGAAAGAAGGGCTTTGAGCTCTACAAACGCTGCTTCAGCTTCAGGAGTCCACTCGAACTTGTCAGACTTCTTCATCACTCGGTAAAGAGGTAATGCCTTTTCACCGAGACGAGAAATGAATTGACTCAGAGCGGCCAAACAACCAGTAAGCTTCTGAATGTGTGCACATGCACATGTTGTTTCATTCGAAGGATTGCACCAACTTTCTCTGGGTTTGCATCGATCCCTCGTTCGGAAACGAGAAACCGAGTAACTTTCCACCTGGGACTCTGAATGTGCACGTTGACGGATTAAGCTTGATATCATATCTCCTCAACTTGGCAAAGGTTTCAGCGAGGTCAGTCACCAGGTCGGAACCTTTACGTGACTTGACCACGATGTCATCCATGTATGCTTCCACATTCCGACTGATTTGAGTGAGCAAGCACTTCTAAATCATGCGCACAAATGTGGCGCCAGCATTTTTGAGACCAAAAGGCATGGTAACATAGCAAAAACACCGGAATAGGGTGATGAAGGCGGTTTTTATTTCGTCGGGTCCATATAGTCAGATCTGATGGTACCCGAAACATGCATCCAAAAAGGATAAACGCTCACACCCCGTAGTTGAGTCGACAATCTGGTCGATTCGGGGGAGCGGGAAATGATCTTTCGGGCAGGCCCGATTGATGTGTTTGAATTTGCTACCTCTTGAGCACTTGCGTTGGTTTTTCCTTGAAGAGGAAAGGGTGGTGCAGCAAAGTAGCGTAAGTATTTCCCTCAGTTTTTGAGAACCAAGGTATCAATCCAGTAGGAGGCTACGCGTGAGTCCCTCGCACCTACACAAAACAAATAAATCCTCGCAACCAACGCGATAAGGGGTTGTCAATCCCTACACGGTCAGTTATGAGAGTGAGATCTGATAGATATGATAAGATAATATTTTTGGTATTTTTATGATAAAGATGCAAAGTAAAATAAAAGCAATGAAGATAACTAAGTATTGAAAGATTTAATATGATGAAGATAGACCCAGGGGGCATAGGTTTCACTAGTGGCTTCTCTCAAGAGCATAAGTATTTTACGGTGGGTGAACAAATTACTGTTGAGCAATTGACAGAATTGAGCATAGTTATGAGAATATCTAGGTATGATCATGTATATAGGCATCACGTCCGAGACAAGTAGACCGACTCTTGCCTGCATCTACTACTATTACTCCACACATCCACCGCTATCCAGCATGCATCTAGAGTATTAAGTTCATAAGAACAGAGTAACACCTTAAGCAAGATGACATGATGTAGAGGGATAAATTCATGCAATATGATAAAAAAACCATCTTGTTATCCTCGATGGCAACAATACAATACGTGCCTTGCTGCCCCTACTGTCACTGGGAAAGGACACCGCAAGATTGAACCCAAAGCTAAGCACTTCTCCCATTGCAAGAAAGATCAATCTAGTAGGCCAAACCAAACTGATAATTCGAAGAGACTTGCAAAGATAGCCAATCTTACATGAAAGAATTCAGAGAAGATTCAAATATTGTTCATAGATAAACTTGATCATAAACCCACAATTCAACGATCTCAACAAACACACCGCAAAAGAAGATTACATCGAATAGATCTCCACAAGAGAGGGGGAGAACTTTGTATTGAGATCCAAAAAGAGAGAAGAAGCCATCTAGCTAACAACTATGGACCCGTAGGTCTGAAGTAAACTACTCACACTTCATTGGAAGGGCTATGGTGTTGATGTAGAAGCCCTCCGTGATCGATGCCCCCTCCGACGAAGCTCCGGAATAGGCCCCAAGATGGGATCTCGTGGATACAGAAAGTTACGGCGGTGGAATTAGAGTTTTGGCTCCGTATCTGATCGTTTGGGGGTACGTAGGTATATATAGGAGGAAGAAGTACGTCGGTGGAGCAACAGGGGGGCCATGAGGGTGGAGGACGTGCCTGGCGGGGTAGGCGCGCCCCCCTACCTCATGGCCTCCCTGTTGGTTGCTTGACGTAGGGTCCAAGTCTCCTGGATCTTGTTCGTTCCAAAAATCACGTTCCCGAAGGTTTGATTCCGTTTGGACTCTGTTTGATATTCCTTTTCTTTGAAACACTAAAATAGGCAAAAAAAACAGCAATTCTGGGCTGGGCCTCCGGTTAATAGGTTAGTCCCAAAAATAATATAAAAGTGTATAATAAAGCCCAATAATGTCCAAAATAGTAGATAATATAGCATGGCGCAATCAAAAATTATAGATACGTTGGAGACGTATCAAGCATCCCCAAACTTAATTCCTGCTCGTCCTTGAGTAGGTAAATGATAAAAACATAATTTTTGATGTGGAATGCTACTAGGCATAGTTTCGATGTAATTCTTCTTAATTGTGGCATGAATATTCAGATCCAAAAGATTCAAGATAAAAGTTTAATATTCACATAGAAATAATGATAATACTTCAAGCATACTAACTAAGCAATTATGTCTTCTCAAAATAACATGGCCAAAGAAAGTTCATCCCTACAAAATCATATAGTTTAGTCATGCTCCATTTTCGTCACACAAGAATGCTCTCATCATGCACAACCCCGATGACAAGCCAAGCAATTGTTTCATACTTTAGTAATCTCAAACTTTATAAACCTTCACGCAATACATGAGCGTGAGCCATGGATATAGCACTATGGGTGGAATAGAGTATAATGATGGGGGTTATGTGGAGAAGACAAGAAGGAGAAAGTCTCGCATCGACGAGGCTAATCAATGAGCTATGGAGATGCTCATCGATTGATGTTAATGCAAGGAGTAGGGATTGCCATGCAACGGATGCACTAGAGCTATAAATGTATGAAAGCTCAACAAAAGAAACTAGTGGGTGTGCATCCAACTTGCTTGATCACGAAGACCTAGGGCACTTGAGGAGGCCCATTGTTGGAATATACAAGCCAAGTTCTATAATGAAAAATTCCCACTAGTATATGAAAGTGACAAAACAAGAGACTCTCTATCATGAAGATCATGGTGCTACTTTGAAGCACAAGTGTGGAAAAAAGGATAGTAGCATTGTCCCTTTTTATTTATCTTCTTTCTTTTTGGGGGCCTTCATTTTTTTATTGGGACAATGCTCTATTAAATGATGATCATCACACTTCTATTTATTTACAACTCAATGATTACAACTCGATACTAGAACAAGGTATGACTCTATATGAATGCCTCCGGCGGTGTACCGGGATATGCAATGAATCAAGTGTGACATGTATGAAAAATTATGAACGGTGGCTTTGCCACAAATACGATGTCAACTACATGGTCATGCAAAGCAATATGACAATGATGAATGTGTCATGATAAACGGGATGGTGGAAAGTTGCATGGCAATATATCTCGGAATGGCTATGGAAATGCCATAATAGGTAGGTATGGTGGCTGTTTTGAGGAAGATATAAGGAGGTTTATGTGTGAAAGAGCGTATCGTATCACGGGGTTTGTATGCACCGGTGAAGTTTGCACCAACTCTCAATGTGAGAAAGGGCAATGCATGGTACCAAAGAGGCTAGCAATGATGGAAGGGTGAGAGTGAGTATAATCCATGGACTCAACATTAGTCATAAAGAACTCACATACTTATTGCAAAAATCTACAAGTTATCAAAAACCAAGCACTACGCGCATGCTCCTAGGGGGGTAGATTGGTAGGAAAAGACCATCGCTCGTCCCCGACCGCCACTCATAAGGAGGACAATCAAAGAACACCTCATGTTTCAAATTTGTTACATAACATTTACCATACATGGATGCTATGGGACTTGCAAACTTCAACACAAGTATTTCTCAATTTCACAACTACTCAACTAGCACAACTTTAATATCACTACCTCCATATCTCAAAACAATCATGAAGCATCAAACTTCTCTTAGTATTCAACGCACTCATAAGAGAATTTTATTATTAATCTTGTATACCTAGCATATTAGGATTATTTAAGCAAATCACCATGCTATTTAAGACTATCAAAATAATCTAAGTGAAGCATGAGAGATCAATAGCTTCTATAAAACAAATCCACCACCGTGCTCTAAAACATATAAGTGAAGTACTAGAGCAAAACTATATAACTCAAAAGATATAAGTGAAGAACATAGAGTATTCTAATAATTTCCGAATCATGTGTGTTTCTCTCAAAAGGTGTGTACAGCAAAGATGATTGTGGTAAACTAAAAAGTAAAGACTCAAATCATACAAGACGCTCCAAGCAAAACACATATCATGTGGTGAATAAAAACATAGCTCCAAGTAAAGTTACCGATAGAAGTAGACGAAAGAGGGGATGCCTTCCGGGGCATCCCCAAGATTTGGCTTTTAGGTGTCCTTAGGTTATCTTGGGGGTGCCATGGACGTCTCCAAGATTAGGCTCTTGCCACTCCTTGTTCCATAATCCATCAAATCTTTACCCAAAACTTGAAAACTTCACAACACAAAACTTAAAGTAGAAAATCTCGTGAGCTCCATTAGCGAAAGAAAACAAAATACCACTTCAAGGTACTGTAATGAACTCATTATTAATTTATATTGGTGTTAAACATACTGTATTCCAACTTTTCTATGGTTTATAAACTATTTTACTAGCCATAGATTCATCAAAATAAGCAAACAACGCATGAAAAACAGAATCTGTCAAAAACAGAACAGTCTGTAGTAATCTGTAGCTAGCGCAAGATCTGGAACCCCAAAAATTCTAAAATAAATTTCTGGACGTGAGGAATTTATCTATTAATCATCTTCAAAAATAATTAACTAAATATCACTTTCCAAATAAAAATGGCAGCAGTTCTCGTGAGCGCTAAAGTTTCTGTTTTTTACAGCAAGATTAACAAGACTCTCCCCAAGTCTTCCCAACGGTTCTACTTGGCACAAACACTAATTAAACACAAAAAACACAACCAAAACAGAGGCTAGATAAATTATTTATTACTAAACAGGAGCAAAAAGCAAGGAATAAAAATAAAATTGGGTTGCCTCCCAACAAGCGCTATCATTTAACGCCCCTAGCTAGGCATAAAAAGCAAGGATAGATCTAGGTATTATCATCTTTATTCTTAATTCTTTAGCGGAGTTATGCTCGAATCCGGGAGGTTCTTTACGTTTCCCTTCATATTCAGAAATCTTGAGATCTAAAGAATCAAACCGCTTATTGCAAAGGGTAATCAACATATTCATGCGGTGGAGATTTCCGCTAACGCTCTTAAGAGGTTCAAGAGACTTTTTTAACATCTTAGTTACTTCGCAAATTTTCACAAAAAAATGTGTTTCCTTTTGGGTATGATGAGGCCCCTTTTGTTGAGGTAGAGTTCATGCTTTTGGCAATGCAATACTGGGATCAATTTCAATAAAATTGCCTTTGGCAACGCAATCCAAAAGTTGCCAAAGGCAATTTTATAATTTCATGTGCAATACTAGGATCAATTTCAATAAAATTGCCTCTGGCAATGCAATCCAAAAGTTGTCTATGAGACATATTTAGTCCAACATAAAAGTTGCGAAACAAAATTCTAAAATTTACCTCTAGGGTACAATTACGATAAGATTCCATCATTATAAACCAAGCATCTTTTAAATTTTCTCCTTGCCTTTGTTTGAAGTGAAGAACCTCAAACTCGGGAGACAAAGGAGCAGATAAGGGACTAGCCATAACGACAAGCAAACGGAAAAGAGGCGAACGGGAAAGAGAGGGAGGATAGAGAGAGGGCGAATAAAATGGCAAGGGTGAAGTGGGGGAGAGGAAAACGAGAGGCAAATGGAAAATAATGTAATGCGGGAGATAAGGGTTTCTGATGGGTACTTGGTATGTTTGACTTTTGCGTAGACCTCCCCGGCAATGGCGCCAAAAATCCTTATTGCTACCTCTTGAGCACTTGTGTTGGTTTTCCCTTGAAGAGGAAAGGGTGGTGCAGCAAAGTAGCGTAAGTATTTCCCTCAGTTTTTGAGAACCAAGGTATCAATCCAGTAGGAGGCTACGTGCGAGTCCCTCGCACCTACACAAAACAAATAAATCCTCGCAACCAACGTGATAAGGGGTTGCCAATCCCTACACGGTCACTTACGAGAGTGAGATCTGATACATATGATAAGATAAGATTTTTGGTATTTTTATGTTAAAGATGCAAAGTAAAATAAAAGCAATGAAAATAACTAAGTATTGAAAGATTTAATATGATGAAGATAGACCCGGGGGCCATAGGTTTCACTAGTGGCTTCTCTCAAGAGCATAAGTATTTTACGGTGGGTGAACAAATTACTGTTGAGCAATTGACAGAATTGAGCATAGTTATGAGAATATCTAGGTATGATCATGTATATAGACATCACGTCCGAGACAAGTAGACCGACTCCTACCTGCATCTACTACTATTACTCCACACATCGACCGCTATCCAGCATGCATCTAGAGTATTAAGTTCATAAGAACAGAGTAACGCCTTAAGCAAGATGACATGATGTAGAGGGATAAATTCATGCAATATGATAAAAAAAACCATCTTGTTATCCTCGATGGCAACAATACAATACGTGCCTTGCTGCCCCTACTGTCACTGGGAAAGGACACAGCAAGATTGAACCCAAAGCTAAGCACTTCTCCCATTGCAAGAAAGATTAACCTAGTAGGCCAAACCAAACTGATAATTTGAAGAGACTTGCAAAGATAACCAATCATACATAAAAGAATTCAGAGAAGATTCAAATATTTTTCATAGATAAACTTGATCATAAACCCACAATTCATCTGTCTCAACAAACACACCGCAAAAGAAGATTACATCGAATAGATCTCCACGAGAGAGGGGGAGAACTTTGTATTGAGATCCAAAAAGAGAAAAGAAGCAATCTAGCTAATAACTATGGACCCATAGGTCTAAAGTAAACTCTCACACTTCATCGGAAGGTCTATGGTGTTGATGTAGAAGCCCTTCATGATCGATGCCCCCTCCGGCGGAGCTCCGAAACAGGCCCCAAGATGGGATCTCGTGAATACAGAAAGTTATGGCGGTGGAATTAGGGTTTTGGCTTCGTATCTGATCGTTTGGGGGTACGTAGGTATATATAGGAGGAAGAAGTACGTCGATGGAGCAACAGGGGGGCCACGAGGGTGGAGGGCGCGCCTGGGGGGTAGGCGCGCCCCCCTACCTCGTGGCCTCCCTGTTGGTTGCTTGACATAGGGTCCAAGTCTCATGGATCTTGTTCGTTCCAAAAATCACGTTCCCAAAGGTTTCATTCCGTTTGGACTCTGTTTCATATTCCTTTTCTTCGAAACCCTAAAATAGGCAAAAAACAGCAATTCTGGGTTGGGCCTCCGGTTAATAGGTTAGTCCCAAAAATAATATAAAAGTGTATAATAAAGCCCAATAATGTCCAAAACAG
The DNA here is from genome assembly GCF_018294505.1 of Triticum aestivum. Lineage (NCBI taxonomy): Eukaryota > Viridiplantae > Streptophyta > Magnoliopsida > Poales > Poaceae > Triticum > Triticum aestivum. The sequence continues at coordinate 460,559,595 of NC_057800.1, forward strand.
TAGATAATATAGCATGGAGCAATCAAAAAATATAGATACGTTGGAGACGTATCAGAATTCGATGCACATGCAAAGTGAATCATCTTTCTTGGGGACCATGACGACATTGGCAAGCACTCGGAGTGGTATATCTCTCGGATGAACTCAACTGCTAGAAGCCGAGCCACTTCCTAGCCAATGGACTTCCTTTTCTCCACGGCGGACCGACGGGGATACTCCTTGACTGGTTTTACTTTTGGGTCGACTCGCAAATGGTGCTCAGCCTTGGGTACACCTGGCATGTCAGACGGTTTGCATGCGAAGATGTCCCAGTTCTTATGGAGGAACTGGACGCGCGCTTCTTCCTATTTGCTGTCGAGTGTTGTTGATATATGAGTCGGTCAACATTGGGTCAGTCGGATGAATGTGTACAGGTTTTGTTTCACCAAACGATTGAAATGCAAACTCTGAAGCAGGCTTCTTAGCATGCAACAAATCAGTCGGGTCGGCAGTCTTTTTGTACTCTTCCATTTCTACTGCTGCCATCTGCTCATCGGCAATTTTTGAACCTTTCTGGAGGCACTCTTATGCTCTCTGCCGATTACCAGTGACTGTAATCACACCTCTGGGACCGGGCATCTTCAATTTAAGGTACACGTAACATGGTCGAGCCATGAAACGAGCATATCCAGTCCTACCTAGGATAGCATGGTAGGCACTATGAAAGTCCACGACCTCAAATGTCAAATTTCTTGGGGAACAGAGTATTTCAAAAAAAGTTCCAATGAAAACGCAAGATCTATCTAGGAGATGCATAGCAACGAGAGGGGAGAGTGTGTCTATGTACCCTTGTAGACCGAAAGTGGAAGCATTGAGTAATGCGGTTGATGTAGTCGAACGTCTTCGCGATCCAACCGATCCAAGTACCGAATGCACGGCACCTCCGTGATCTACACACGTTCAACTCGATGACGTCCCTTGTACTCTTGATCCAATTGAGGCCGATGGAGAGTTTCGTTAGCACGACGGCGTGTTGACGATGATGATGAAGTTACCAGCGCAGGGCTTCGCCTAAGCACTACGACGATCTGACCGAGGTGTGTATATGTGGAGGGGGGCATCGCACACGGCTAAAACAATTGTCAACTTGTGTGTCTATGGGGTGCCCCCTCCCCTGTATATAAAGGAGGGGAGGAGGGGGTCGGCCGGCGTCATGGTGCGCCCCCAATGGGGGATTCCTACTCCTACTAGGAGTAGGTTTCCCCCCTTTCCTGGTCCTAATAGGAGGGGGAAGGAAGTGGAAGAAAAGAAGAAAGGGGGAGCGGCCCCCCTCCCAATTCGGACTGGGATTGGGGGGCGCACCCCCACCTCTTGGCCGCCTCCTCTATCTTCCACTAAAGCCCATGTAGGCCCATTAAGCCCCTGGGGGGTTCCGGTAACCCCCCCCCCCCCCCCCCCCCGGTACTCCGGTATATGCCCGAACTCATCCAAAACCATTCCGGTGTCCAAACATAACCTTCAAATATTTCAATCTTCATGTCTCGACCATTTCAAGACTCCTCGTCATGTCCGTGATCACATCCGGGACTCCGAACTATCTTCGGTACATCAAAACATATAAACGCATAATACCGATCGTCATTGAACGTTAAGACCCTACGGGTTCGAGAACTATGTAGACATGACCGAGACTCATCTCCGGTTAATAACCAATAGCGGAACTTGGATGCTCATATTGGTTCCTACATATTCTACGAAGATCTTTATTGGTCAAACCGCATAACAACATACGTTGTTCCCTTTGTCATCGGTATGTTACTTGCCTAAGATTCGATCGTCGGTATCATCATACTGAGTTCAATATCGTTACCGGCAAGTCTCTTTACTCGTTCCGTAATGTAACATCCCATAACTAACTCATTAGTCACATTACTTGCAAGGCTTATAGTGATGTGCATTACCGAGAGGGCCCAGAGATACCTCTTTGACAATCGGAGTGACAAATCCTAATCTCGATCTATGCCAACTCAGCAAACACCATCGGAGACACCTGTAGAGCCTCTTTATAATCACCTAGTTATGTTGTGATGTTTGATAGCACACTAAGTGTTCCTCCGGTATTCGGGAGCTGCATAATCTCATAGTCATAGGAACATGTATAAGTTATGCAGAAAGCAATAGCAATAAACTAAATGATCATAATGCTAAGCTAATGGATGGGTCAAGTCAATCACATCATTCTCTAATGATGTGATCCCGTTTATCAAATGACCACTCATGTCTATGGTTAGGAAACTTAACCATCTTTGATTAACGAGCTAGTCAAGTAGAGGCATACTAGTGACACTCTATTTGTCTATGTATTCACACATGTACTAAGTTTCCGATTAATATAATTCTAGCATGAATAATAAACATTTATCATGATATAAGGAAATATAAATAACAACTTTATTATTGCCTCTAGGGCATACTTCCTTCAAACTTTTCCTTGCGGTAATTCTTGGAATCACCGAAAACCACATCTAGGGTGATTTGGCCGAGTGAATCAGCCTTCTTCCCCAGAATGACTCCGTGGAAACGCATGTTGCTCTCAGTGAGTTTGGACATCGGAATGCCCATCCCAAGGAGGGTCTCGGCATACAAAATGTTCAGACCACTGCCACCATCCATCAGAACCTTGGTCAATCGGGTGCCTCCAACGACTAGGTCGACCACCAACGCTTGCCGCCCGGGGGTAGTGTCGTGGATCTAAGATTGACAGTAGAATGGGGGTAGGTATGAGGAGGCAAGATCCTAGCTATGGAGTAGTTGTACACACGAGTTTTACGAGTTCAGGCCCTTCTCGGAGGAGGTAACAACCCTACGTCTCGGTGCCCTGAGGCGGTCGACTGGATTATATGTGTGTGTTTACAAAAGTGCGAACCCTTGTCCTGGAGGAGGGAGGTGGCTTATATAGAGTACGCCAGGACCCCAGCTCCCCTCTGTTACACAGAGTTCAATGCTCATAAAGGAAAGGCGTTACTGGTGACGTCTACAGTAAATGTCATAAATGCTCATAATGCTATGGTTTAAGTCCTAACCGTTGCAGAGTGGAGGGTTCCTCATCTTCTGGTGGTCGAGTGTCTTTAAGGTGGTCGAGTGAGCGCATCTCCACAGTCGAGTGGATGATGATTTCTCTTCGACTGCTTATGATTCTTTGTAAAGATGTCCTTGGGGAGGGTATGCTGGACAGGTCCATGACCCTACCCTAGGTACATAGCTTCATCATTAGCCCCCCAATGGATCAGGGTTTGAGTGAGGAAGGGGTTGAGAACACTTCCGACCCACTCTTTATGCTATGAATATGCCTTGTCCTAAAACAATGAGTTGAGGAGATGACGTCGACTCCATTCTCAATCGCCTTGGTCCATTCTTGGTTGTTGTCGAGTGAACTTTCATGGTTGAATTCCGAATGATAATGTAGAGGGTGTTTGTCTTCAGTCTGACAGGTTGTTCTGCTCTCCGCGGATCTTGCGGGATTCGAATTTTGGGAAGCGCGCCAGATGGGAGGAACCGAGGTTATCGGGACGGATTAGGTAAGTCTCCTCGATCCCCGCGCCACCTTTTTCGCCACGTACTGCGCGCGCGACTGTTGCGGGATTTGTTTAGATCGCTTGGGTCCACTAGTCAGCCACTCGGTGGAAGGCCTTATAAAAGGTCTCGGGCCAGGCCTCTGCTCCACATGCCCCCATTCTATCTTCTCTTTCTCCCGATCCCTCCACCACTCTCGCTTCCGCCTCGTCGCCGGACCTCCGCTTGAGCTCGATCCGCCACCATGGGGAAGGATAAGACAGCGGTGCTGGAACGCGTGAAGAAGGCCACCGCGAAGGCGAAGGGAAAGCGGACCAGCCGGGGCGGATCCTCGTCGAGGTCTGGCCTGCCGGCGGGCTGGATCCAGGGCGACTGGATCCGCTCGGCAATCACACAGGACGACCTCGACGACCTGGTGGAGGGGGGATTGATCCCCCACAAGTCGGCTCGGCTCCTGGGGGACGAAACCGAGCCGCAGCCTAGAGAGGGTGAGTGTGTCCTCCTAGCAACCCACGTAGATCGCGGATTCTAACTGCCTCCCCACCCTTTCTTCCGGGGTTTTTTGAACTTCTTTGGGGCTCAGCTCCACCATTTCACTCCGAACACCATAGTCTATCTGGCCGCTTTCCTGTCCATGTGCGAAAACTTCTTGGGGTGTCGACCGCACTGGGGGCTTTTCAAACACATCTTCACTTGCCGTTCCCAGTCGATCAAAAAGGCCAAGTCGAGTGACGAGAGGACGCGGGTGATCCAGATGTGCGGTGGTCTGGGGATCCAGATGAGGAGCAAGAGTAGTTTCGCAGCGATGATCCTTCCTGACTCGGTCCGGGGCTGGCAGTCGACTTGGTTTTACTGCAAGGATCAGCCAACCCCTGGCCAGTCGACTGGACTTCCTCCTTTTTCCTTGGCTCGAGTGGAGAAGCCTGCTCCCCTGAAGGTAGTTCCAGAAGAGAAGGCGCAGGTCAAGGAGCTGGTTGAACGGGTCGTCCAGCTTGTCCGCGACGGAGTGACCGGGATGGATCTGCTGGAGGTCTTTCTCGGTCGACGCATCCAACCTCTTCAGGCGCGCGATCATCCGATGTGGATGTACTCTGGGCTCGAGGATACCACTCGGATCCACCCGGAGGAGGTTAGCGAGGATATCTTGGAGAACTGGTTGAGGGGAATCACTGGCAACAAAGACAACCCTCGGGGATCCAGGAGGGTGATTCCATTCGACAACTCGCACCAGCCGGAGCAGGTATATTTCTGTTTTATCAAGTATCTTTCCGATTCACCACGTGATGTCCCGTTTGTGGTCGACTGAATGTCTTTTGATTGTTATCCTTTCAGGCCCTCATTGAAATGTACTCGATGCCCAACGGAGTGCAGGACCCCGGCGCTGAAGAAGAAGGGAGCGGGGGCGAGAGCGGCGAGGAGCATTCGGAAGCCGAGGAGGACGAGGAGAGCGATGAATCGACCGATGAGGAAGAAGTCGACTCGCCTCCTCGCAGGGAGAGGAGGTCCAAGCACACTCATGACCCGGCACGCGCTCCGGACTTGGTGGCTGCGCCGATCGGGCAATCCTCGAAGCGCCCCAGGACGTCTTCCCCGACGCCGACTGAGAAGCCTCCAAAGCAATCCAAGGTCGCGCCGCTTCCAGCGCCGAAAGTGCCGAAAGCCATCTCTTCCAAACCGCCCAAAGCTTTGCCTCGGATCAAAGTGACCGTTCCTACTATCTCCGGGTAACCATCTGACTTGTCCTTTATGTGGATTCGATTAACTGGGTGTAACCGATTGAATGCGGGCCTTTGCAGTGCTGCTACGTCAGGGACCTCTTCATACCAGTACCGGGACGAGGAAATGGAGGATGCGGTAACCTCTAACCCAGGTATGAACTCTTGCGATTTCGATTCTTGATCCTTTTAGGGTCGAGTGGTTCACTTGGGGTCGAATGTTCTGTCTTGCAGCTCCACCCAACATCATTGACCTTCCGGACGACGACGAAGATGTGGCTCCTAAGCCTAGGAAGAGCAAGAAGGTAACAGCTGGCAGGGTGGCTCGGCAAGAACCAACTGCAACGCCTCCCGTCTGTCAAGCTGAAGATGCGGGCAGGGCCACTGTGACGTTCGCTGCACCCTTGCCGAGTGGGCATCCCACGCGGTCGACCGCGCCTGTGGTTCCTTCAACTATCCAACTCCACACCACGGAGCCTCAAGCAGCCGCACCTGGGTCGTCTGCACATTTTTTCACCAGCTACCCCGTCCCAGACAACCAGTCGGAAGCGGCTGCGGAAGCCATCCGACAGGCTGATATGATGATGGAGCGGGTGAAGATAGTGCACGAGAGCAGTCAGGCTGCCTACGACGCTAGTGCCGCCCTTCGGGCCAACGTCCAGGTGAGTAGACTTTCCGACTGTTTTTGTTCTCGAAAAATCTTCTTCTGCACAATCTCCTGTTGTTCGCGTTGAATTAGAGCACCCACTGGGTGTTGCTGTCGTTTTTGGTAGTTTCGCTCTTCCACTCGGTCTGGGCGAGTGGGATCAGAACCGGTGGGGGCACGCCAAGTGCACCCACTGGGTGTAGTCCCCGAGACCGCGGTCGACTGCTGGCAGTCGACTGTGGTCTGAGTTCTTCTTTCTTGACGGCGCAATTGTTCTTTCTCTCTCTTTTTTTACTCCTTGCACTCGACTCCGGCGGGCCGGTCGAGTGGGATCAGAACCGGTGGGGGCACGCCAAGTGCACCCACTGGGTGTAGTCCCCGAGACCGCGGTCGACTGCTGGCAGTCGACTGGGGTCTGAACAGCTTGTTGTCCACTTCTTTAGGTTTTATTCACTCGGAAATGAACTGCCTTCGAACCTATCGATTGATCTGTCTCTTGCCTCCTGCAGAAGTCTTGTACTCTTATCTCCAAGTTTGCCGAACTCGAAGAGAAGCAGAGGCAACTCAACTTAGACTTGGAATTGGCTCAGCAAAATCTGAAAAAAGCTCAAGACGAGGCCGCTGGTATGGAAGGTAACTGATTGCCGACTGAATTTCAATATATCTCTTTGATCTCTTTTTTGATTCGATTATTTCTTTTGCAGAGAAAATGAAGTTGGCTCTGGACAAGAAGGACTCGGACCTCGCCGCCGCGCAAAAAGCAGCCCAAGACAAAACCGCTCTCGCAGACAAGAAGCTTGCTTCAGTCGGAACGCTTGAAGGAGAGGTGACTAGACTGACATCTTGTCTTAATGAAGCTAACCGCGAAGTGACCAGCCTGAAGAAGGATAAGGTCGTCCTGAACGAAAAGTTGGAGTCTGCGATCCGCAAGAGGAATGACACAGAAGCTTATCTGAGGACCCTCGCCAAGAAGCTTTATCTCGTGCTGGGAGGTATTTCTTTTAATCCGACTGTGTTGATGCTTGCCATCGGATTTTGCTCGGTTGATTGAACTGACTTTTGGCTGCAGAACTCTGTCAAGACTTTGACGAAGAAACTTGAAGGGTCGAGACGGGTCTGGACCCTATCGCTTCCCCGGTCTGCAACGAAACTGCGATGAACATGCTCCGACTAGAGTCCCGTATCGCCAGCGCCACAAGCTACCTCGCACGCCTGAAGGAGGTTGTCTCTCGAATCGACTCGATGCTTTGGCCGGGGGCGACGCTTCAGAATGATCTGGAATCTCTGATGACTCGACTGAACGAGATCCCTGACCGAGTGCAAGAATGGAAGAAATCCTCCACCCAGTGTGGTGCTGATGTGGCGCTGTCCCTGGTGCGAGTCCATTGCAAGGAGGCTCGTGAAGACAAGCTCGCTGCGATCAAAGTTGCTAACACCAAAAGGCATGACTTCCAGTCCTTCATGGAGACTTTCATTGCTGCCGCCACTCGGATCGCTGATGGGATCGATCTGGACTCGTTCGTGGAGCCTGCCAGCCCTCCTCCGGCCGAGTGAACAATCTTATGAAACTTGGATATGCTTTAAATTTGCCTCGGAATGCCGAGTGGTTTCTGTAACCGTTAAACTCCTTCGGGCTTGGTGCCCGAGTACCTTTGATTCGCTGCTTGGAACCTTTTAGTATTTATCTGAATTTGGTTTATCTCTGAATGTGCTTCTGTTTGCCTTCGGATGGACTTTGCTTGCTGCAACTCTTCGTCCTTGCGGATAGGGATGGAGCCGAAGTTGTATTTGTGCCACAGCTCCGAAGGAGAAGGTGGCAGTCGACCTGCACCTCGTCATCCTTGCGGATAAGGATGGAGCGGACGTTATATTTGTGCCGTAGCTCCAAAGGAGAAGGTTGCAGTCGACCTGCACCTCGTCGTCCTTGCGGATAGGGATGGAGCGGGCGTTGTATTTGTGTTGCAGCTCCGAAGGAGAAGGTTGTAGTCGACCTGCACCTCGTCGTCCTTGCAGATAGGGATGGAGCAGATGTTGTATTTGTGCTGCAGCTCCGAAGGAGAAGGTTACAGTCGACCTGCACCTCGTCGTCCTTGCGGATAGGGATGAAGCGGACGTTGTATTTGTGCCGCAGCTCCGAAGGAGAAGGTTGCAGTCGACCTGCACCTTGTCGTCCTTGCGGATAGGGATGGAGCGGACGTTGTATTTGTGTCGCAGCTCCGAAGGAGAAGGTTGCAGTCGACCTGCACCTCGTCGTCCTTGCGGATAGGAATGGGTCTTAAACTTAGGCGAGTACTGGACTGCAGCTAAGCCCCCAAGTGGGAGGATTGCTCTCCACTCGGTAGGATTTTTCCAAACTTAGGCGAGTGCTGGACTGCCGTTAAGCCTCTTAGTGAGAGAACTTAGGCGAGTGCTTGACTGCAGCTAAGCCTCCGAGTGGGAGGACTGCTCTCCACTCGGTATGGTTTTTTCAAACTTAGGCGAGTGTTGGACTGTCGTTAAGTCTCTTAGTGAGAGAACTTAGGCGAGTGCTCGACTGCAGCTAAGCCCCCGAGTGGGAGGACTGCTCTCCACTCGGTAGGATTTTTTCAAACTTAGGCGAGTGCTGGACTGCCGTTAAGCCTCTTAGTGAGAGAACTTAGGCGAGTGCTCGACTGCAGCTAAGCCCCCGAGTGGGAGGACTGCTCTCCACTCGGTAGGATTTTTTCAAACTTAGGCGAGTGCTGGACTGCCGTTAAGCCTCTTAGTGAGAGAACTTAGGCGAGTGCTCGACTGCAGCTAAGCCCCGAGTGGGAGGATTGCTCTCCACTCGGTAGGATTTTTTCAAACTTAGGCGAGTGCTGGACTGCCGTTAAGCCTCTTAGTGAGAGAACTTAGGCGAGTGCTCGACTGCAGCTAAGCCCCCGAGTGGGAGGACTGCTCTCCACTCGGTAGGATTTTTTCAAACTTAGGCGAGTGCTGGACTGCCGTTAAGCCTCTTAGTGAGAGAACTTAGGCGAGTGCTCGACTGCAGCTAAGCCCCCGAGTGGGAGGATTGCTCTCCACTCGGTAGGATTTTTCCAAACTTAGGCGAGTGCTGGACTGCCGTTAAGCCTCTTAGTGAGAGAACTTAGGCGAGTGCTCGACTGCAGCTAAGCCCCCGAGTGGGAGGATTGCTCTCCACTCGGTAGGATTTTTTCGAACTTAGGCGGAACGGATTCGCGACTAAGCCCACCCACTGGGGGATTTCAGGAGTAAATAAGAACAACACAATCGAATGAGAGAACCGTAAGCTCTTGTCTTTGATAAACGAATTACAAAAGGTGTTGCTTATTACATTTTATTCGAACGAGTGTTTAAGTATAAAAGGGGCGGAGCAGCTCCGCGTTCCAAGCCCGTGGCTCGTCTTTCTGATGCTCGATACTGTAAAGATGGTATGCTCCGTTGTGGAGAACTTTGGTGACGATGAAGGGGCCTTCCCAAGTTGGAGCGAGCTTGTGTGGTTTCTGCTGATCCACTCGAAGAACCAAGTCTCCTTCTTGAAAGGCCCGACCCCTCACATTCCTGGCGTGGAATCGACGCAAATCTTGCTGATAAATGGTCGAGCGGATCAAGGCCATCTCTCTTTCCTCCTCTAAGAGATCGACTGAATCTTGTCGGGCCTGCTCTGCTTCTGCTTCGGAGAAGAGTTCAACTCGGGGTGCGTTGTGGAGCAAGTCACTTGGCAGAACAGCTTCGGCTCCATAGACTAAGAAGAAAGGAGTTCTTCCAGTCGACCGATTAGGAGTTGTCCTTAAACCCCACAGAACTGACGGAAGTTCATCAACCCAAGCACCTGCTGCGTGTTTGAGATCACGCATCAGTCGGGGCTTCAGTCCTTTGAGAATTAGGCCATTGGCTCTTTCTGCTTGTCCGTTCGACTGCGGGTGAGCAACAGAAGCATAGTCGACTCGAGTGCCCTGAGAGGCGCAGAAAATTCTGAACTCATTGGAATCGAAGTTCAATCCGTTGTCCGTGATGATGATGTGTGGGACTCCATATCTGAATGTCAATTCTCTGATAAAACTGACAGCGGTGCTAGCGTCAAGGTTCTTGATAGGTTTGGCTTCGATAAATTTGGTAAACTTATTGACTGCAACGAGCACGTGAGTGAAGCCGCTTTTGCCGGTCCTCAGCGGTCCAACCATATCCAGTCCCCAAACAGCGAAAGTCCAGATGAGGGGAATGGTCTTCAGGGCTGAGGCTGGCTTGTGAGACATATCGGAGTAAAATTGACAGCCTTCACATATGTCGACTATATCTTTCGCCATCTCATTTGCTCGTGGCCAATAGAATCCAGCTCGGTATGCTTTAGCCACGCTGGCCCGAGAGGGCGCATGGTGGCCACAGGTCCCCGAGTGGATGTCATTGAGGATCATTTGACCTTCTTCTGGTGTTATGCACTTCTGACCGACTCCAGTCACACTTCCTCTCAACAGCTGCCCTCTTATCACAGTAAAAACTTTAGATCGGCGGATGATATGTTGAGCTTCTTCTTCATCCTCTGGGAGCTCTTTCCTGAGGATGTACGCAGTGTAGGGCACCGTCCAATCGGGAGTAATGGCCAGAACCTCCATTATTAGGTCGACCACAGCTGGGACCTCGACTTCAGTCGGATCCGTGGCGCTCTTGGGTTGTGGGGGCTCTTCAGTGAAAGGGTCTTCCTGAACTGTCGGCATGTGAATATGCTCCAAGAACACATTGCTGGGAATGGCTTCTCTCTTGGAACCTATCTTTGCCAATTCATCGGCTGCTTGATTTTTCAATCGGGGGATGTGGTGGAGTTCTAACCCCTCGAACTTCTTCTCAAGCTTTTTCACCGTGTTGCAGTAACCAGTCATGGCTGGGCTTCTGACGTCCCACTCCTTCATCACTTGATTAACTACCAAATCTGAGTCGCCATAGACCATGAGGCGACGGACGCCGAGTGAGATGACCATGCGCAACCCATACAGGAGTGCTTCATATTCTGCTTCATTGTTGGAGGAATCAAAGTGAATCTGGAGGACATATCTGAGCTTGTCTCCTCGAGGGGATACCAGAACTACTCCAGCACCAGAACCGTTCAACATCTTGGATCTGTCAAAGAACATGGTCCAGTGCTTAGAGTGAACTTGAGTCGGCAGTTGCTGTTCGATCCACTCGGCGAGGAAATCTGCTATTGCTTGGGACTTGATAGCTTTCTTTGCCTCAAACTTGATATCCAAGGGGAAGGAGTTCAATCGCCCATTTTGCCACTCGACCAGTTGCATCCCTGTTGTGCAGAATCTCTGACAATGGAGCGTCGCTGACGACTGTAACAGAGTGATCTGAGAAGTAGTGTGAACCTTCTTCGTGGTCATGTAAATTCCATAGACAAGCTTCTGATAGTGAGGATATCTCTGCTTTGATGGGGTCAGCACTTCAAAAATATAATAAACTGGGCGTTGAACTTTGTACGCTTTTCCTTCTTCTTCCCGCTCGACCATAAGTACTGTGCTGACGACTTGTCCAGTGGCTGCTATATAAAGCAAAAGAGGCTCTTTGCTGATTGGAGCAGCAAGCACCGGTTGGGTGGAAAGCAGGGCTTTTAGCTCTGCAAATGTTGTATCAGCTTCTGGAGTCCACTCGAACTTACCTGATTTCTTCATCAGTCGGTAAAGGGGCAGCGCCTTTTCACCGAGGCAAGAAATGAATCGACTTAGGGCAGCCAAGCAACCAGTAAGCTTCTGGACATCATGCACATGCACAGGGCGTTTCATTTGGAGTATAGCGCCTACTTTCTCTGGGTTAGCATCGATTCCTCGTTCGTAAACAAGAAAACCGAGCAACTTTCCACCTGGCAAAGGTTGGCAAAGGTTTTAGCGAGGTCCGTCAGTAGGTTGGAACCTTTATGTGACTTGACCACAATGTCATCTATGTATGCTTCCACATTCCGACTGATCTGAGTGAGCAGGCACTTCTGAATCATTCGCATAAATGTGGCTCCGGCGTTCTTCAAGCCGAATGGCATTGTGACATAACAGAAGCACCCGAACGGGGTGATAAAAGTTGTCTTTATTTCGTCGGGTCTGTACAGACAGATCTGGTGGTACCCGGAGTAGGCATCCAAAAAGGACAAACGCTCGCACCCAGCAGTCGAGTCGACTATATGATCGATGCGAGGGAGAGGGAAGTGATCTTTCGGGCAGGCCAGATTGATATGCTTGAAATCGATGCACATGTGGAGTGAGTCATCTTTCTTTGGGACCATGACAACATTGGCTAACCACTCGGAGTGGTAAATCTCTCGGATAAACTCATCTGCCAAAAGCCGAGCCACCTCTTCGTCGATTGCTTTTCTTTTCTGGACGGCGGACCGTCGAAGATGCTCTTTGACTAGTTTCACTTTCGGGTCGACTCTCAAACGATGCTCAGCCAGTCCCCTGGGAACACCTGGCATGTCAGAAGGCTTCCATGCAAAGATGTCCCAGTTCTCACGGAGGAACTGGATGAGCGCTTCTTCCTATTTGGAGTCGAGTGTGGTCGAAATGTGGGTCGGAGCTGCATTGGGGTCCGTCGGGTGGATGTTAACAGACTTCGTCTCGCCAGACGACTGGAATGTTGAATCTGTGGCTGGCTTCTTGGCTCTCAACAAGGCACTCGGGTCTGCATTTTTCTGGTATTCTTGCAATTCTACCACGGCCATCTGGGCATCAGCGATCTTTGAGCCCTTCTGGAAACACTCTTCCACCTTTTTCTGATTACCAGAGATAGTGATCACTCCTCTGGGACCAGGCATCTTCAGTTTGAGGTACACGTAACAAGGTCGAGCCATGAATCGTGCATAAGCCGGCCTGCCCAGAATTGCATGATATGCACTCTGAAAATCCACGACTTCAAACATCAACTTTTTTTGCGGTAATTTTTGGCATCACCGAAAACCACGTCGAGTGCAATCTGACTGAGGGACGCAGCCTTCTTGCCTGGGATGACCCCATGGAAACTCATATGGTTTTCACTGAGTCTGGACATCGGAATTCCCATTCCTTTCAACGTTTCTACATACAGAATGTTCAGGCCACTGCCACCGTCCATCAGGACCTTTGTCAGTCGAGTGCCTTCGACCACCGGGTCGACCACCAGCCCTTGCCTCCTAGGGGTGGCGATGTGCACTGGGTGATCAGACTGGTCGAATGTAATGGCAGTCTACGACCATTTCAAGTAACTGGGTGTCGCCGAAGTGACCATGTTCACTTCTCTGTTGATGACTTTCAATCGACTCTTGTTTTCAACATCAGCAAAAATCATTAGAGTGGAATTCACGTGAGGATAACCATCATCATCTTCCCCTTCACTCTCGGCCTTGTCTGCCTCCTTCTCCTTTTCCTTGGGCTGTTTCTCTCGGAACTGCTGGATCAGGAGCCGACACTGTCAAGTGGTACGCTTCGGGTAAATGAAATTACCTTCTTCGTCTTTTTTAGTGTAGATATGGCACGGCAGATCCAACACGTCATTTCCATCCTGATCTTTTACTTTCTTGGGGTTCCACGGCCCTTTGGGCTTCCCCCTGAACTTTCCTTGAACCATAGCCAAGGCCTCACCCGGAGCAGCTGGTTCGGCCTTGCGTTTTTGTTCCGACTGGAGTTTCCTCCTCCGGCTTCGTGGGCGACTGCTTTGTGCTTGCCGCTCCGCAGTCGTTCCTCCTCTTCACCATTGGCATACTTGGTGGCGATTTCCATCATCCAAGTCAGAGTCATGTTTCCTGTCCGACCAAATTTCAGGTTCAACTCCTGGTACCTGACGCCTTCCTTGAAAGCACAAATTGCCTGATGATCAGACACATCTTCCACCGTGTGGTGCAGGGTGATCCACCTCTGGATATAATTTCTAAAAGTTTCATTCGGTTTCTGGATGCAACACTGTAATTCTGTCAAACCTATTGGCCGCTTGCAAGTACCCTCAAACGTTCTGACAAACACTCGGGCGAGATCTTCCCAAGTATAGATGCTGCCAGGTGCCAACTGATTCAGCCATGCCCTAGCCGAGCCCTCCAACATCAGAGGAAGGTGTTTCATGGCCACCTCGTCATTGCCGCCACCAATCTGGATAGCCACTCAGTAGTCTTCGAGCCAGGTATCAGGCTTGGACTCTCCGGTGAACTTACTGACTCCATTCGCCAACCTAAAGTTGGGGGGGGGGATCACTGCAGCTCTGATAGCTCTGCTGAAGCACTCTGGGCCAGAGACATGCACCCTATTGCTGGTTTGCGGGCCTCTGTCATGGCCATCTTGGTGAGCTTTGTTTCTGTCGACCAAGCCTTGTACGAGAATAGATCTCGCATCAAAGCCTGGCTCCCTGGGGTCGACTGGAATATATCTTCCGACGCTGTTAGGGCGCCTGTCTTCATGTGGCCGCGGCACGTATGACCCACTCCTTGGAGGAGGCGTGGGCACTCGACAGCGACCATCACGATCGGCTCGACGATCATACTGCTCCTAGTTTCTGTACTGATCACGCCGCTCTCCACGTCCCTCATGCCTCGGGGGCGATCTCAGGCTATGGGCCGACTGGACCGTATCTGCGACCACAGATCTGCTATGGATCCTATCCCGTGGCTGAGACACGGTCGTATTCTGCTCTCCTGCCCTGATCTGCGCTAGACCTCGGCCAGCTTCTGACTGGGAAGGTTGAATCGACTCTGCTATCCAGGCAGCAGCTGCTAGGTTTTGGATCGGTGTCCGGTATACCTGAGCCGGAGGTGGAAAAAGTTGGCGTCAGCTGGACTCAGGAGCACGTTGACAAGCGCGATCGTCGAGTGCGCGCTGTAGGTTCTCCAGCCGAGTGCGCTCAGCCAGATTGGCCAAGCGAGCCTGTTCCAAGGCCCGGGCCTCGGGCGTTTCTCCAACTATAGGAGTATGCAGGGCATCCATGTTTCGGCGACGAAGTTCTTCTCTCTGCTGCGAGGAGGGAGGCTCGGGGTGGTACTCCTCGTGAACGCGCGACGGATCGCTGTTCCCGTCACCTCCGTCTTCACGATCGAAGCCAGGAGGACCGCGTGGTCCATTGACCATCAGGACTTCCGCTGTCGAGTCATTGCTGCCGCACTCGGATGTAGTCTCTACGGAGCCAGTCGACAGATCGAACAGGCCCTAGAGAGACTCGTCGGGCTCGAGCGCCGCGACTTGAGGGGTGGCCGACTGGCGGGCCACCGCATGCTTCACCCACCGTTGAATCCTCGACCGGCCGGTGCACTTGCTCCGGCGGGTCGCAGGGAGGGGGAAAGCCATTGGAGTCGACTGGTACTGGGTCGACTGTTGCCGCAGGAGGACGCCGCGGACGCACGCGTGAAAGTGCGTCGCCTCGCGGGTGGGGAGCGCGTCGACGTTGAGTGGTGCCTCCTAAAGCCAAGCGGAGTCGTCGGCGACAAACACGAGCGTGCCGAGACGGATCTCGCGGCCCTCAGCCAAACCTCCGCCTGGAACCATGATGATGGGGATCGAAAAAATTGCAACTTCTCCAATAATTCGCTAAGACACCTGCCCCAAGGTGGGCGCCAACTGTCGTGGATCTAAGACTGACAGTAGAATGGGGGTAGGTATGAGGAGGCAAGATCCTAGCTATGGAGTAGTTGTACACACGAGTTTTACGAGTTCAGGCCCTTCTCGGAGGAAGTAACAGCCCTACGTCTCAGTGCCCTGAGGCGGTCGACTGGATTATATGTGTGTGTGTGTTTACAAAAGTGTGAACCCTTGTTCCAGAGGAGGGAGGTAGCTTATATAGAGTGTGACAGGACCCCATCTCCCCTCCGTTACACAGAGTTCAATGCTCATAAAGGAAAGGCGTTACTGGTAACGTCTACAGTAAATGTCATAAATGCTCATAATTCTATGGTTTAAGTCCTAACCGTTGCAGAGTGGAGGGTTGCTCATCTTCTGGTGGTCGAGTGTCTTCAAGGTGGTCGAGTGAGCGCATCTCCACGGTCGAGTGGATGATGATTTCTCTTCGACTGCTTCTGATTCTTTGTAAAGATGTCCTTGGGGAGGGTATGCTGGACAGGTGCATGACCCTACCCTAGGTACATAGCTTCATCAGGTAGCAACGTGTGCTGGCTGATCGGACTGGTCAAATGTGATAGGAGTCTTGGACCACTTCAGATATGTTGTTGTTGCCGGAGCGACCATGTTCACTTCTCTGTTGATAACTTTCAGTCGACTTTTGCTCTCTAGGTCAGCAAAAATCACTAAAGTGGCATTGACGTTAGGGTAACCATCGTCCCCCTCTTTGTCTTCATCCTTATCATATTCCTTTTCTTTCTCGCTGGGTTGTGCCTCTCGGAAGCTATGAATTAGGAGTCGGCACTGTCGAGTGGTATGCTTGGGGTAAATCAGGTTTCCCTCTTCATTTGTCTTAGTGTGTATATGACACGGCAAATCTAGCACATCATTTCCTGCTTGATCCTTCACTTTCTTGGGTACCCACGGCCCCTTAGGCTTTCCTTTGAACTTTCCTTGGGTCACAACTGCGGCCTCACCATGGCCTGCGGGTTCGGCTTTACGCTTTTGCTTTCGACTAGAATTCCCTCCTCCGGTGTCCTAGGCGATTGGTTTGTTCTTGCCACTGCGGAGTCAGTCTTCTTCTTCGCCGTTAGCGTACCGAGTGGCTATCTCCATCATTCGAGTCAGAGTCATATCTCATGTCCGACCGAATTTCAGCTTAAGCTCTCTATATCGAACGCCCTCCTTGAAGGCGCAAACAGCCTGGTGCGGTGACACATTTTTCACTGTGTGGTGTAAAGTGGTCCACCTCTAGATGTAATCCCTCAGAGTTTCATTCGGTTTCTACACACAATGCTGCAATTCAGTAAGCCCTGCAGGCCATTTGCATGTACCTTCAAATGTCCTGGCAAACACTCGGGCCAACTCTTCCCAACTGAATATACTACCACGGGCCAATTGATTCAACCAAGCTCTGGACGAACCCTCCAACATCAAGGGGAGATGTTTCATGGCCACATCGTCATTGCCACCGCCAATCTGCACGGGCACTCGGTAATCTTCTAGCCAAGTGTCCGGCTTAGACTCACCAGTGAACTTGCTCACTCTTGTTGCCAACCTGAAGTTGGGAGGGATCTCAGCGGCTCTGATGGCTCTGCTGAAGCATTCAGGTCTGGAGACAGGTACTCTGCTGCCAGTCGGACGGTCTCTGTCCAGCCCTTCTCTGTGTGCTCGGTTTCTGTCGACCAGACCTTGTACAAGAATTGACCTCACATCAAATCCAGGCTCTCTTGGGTCAAATGGAACCCTCCACTCATTGCTATATGGGCGCCTATCACCATACTGCTGGGGCACGTACGATCCGCCCCTCGGAGGGGGCGTAGGCACTCAACGGTCGTCGTCACGGCCGAGCCAATGATCATACTAATCATGGTTTTGACTCAAGTACTGCTCTTGGTGGTGCCCACGACCCTCACGCCGCAGAGGCAATCTTGGGCTGTGAGCCGACTGGACTGTGTCCGCCACCACAGACCTGCTATGGATCCTGTTACAAGACTGAGAAATGGATGTGTTTTGCTCTCCTACTGCCCGGAGCAGCGCTTGGAACAGTATCAAACCTCTTCCAGCCTCTGACTGGGATGGCTGAATTAACTCTGCTATATGGGCTGCAGTTGTAAGATTCTGAATCGGAGTGCGGTATACCTGAGGTTCAGGTGGGAACAATTGTCGCTGTTGTCGACTGGATCCGGGGATCTATCATCGAGCGCGCTCATAGTGAATGTTGAAGGTTCTCCAGTTGCGCGCGCTCAGCCAAAGTGGCCAGGCGTGCAGCCTTCAAGGCCCGAGCCTTGAAGGTCTCTCCAACGATGGGAGTGTGGAGTGCCTCCGCGTTGCGACAGTGTAGCTCATCCCTGTATTGCGAAGTGAGGGCCTCAGGACAATATTCCACGTGAACACGTGACGGATTGCCACCACCATCGCTGCCGCCGCTGCGATGGAAACCAGGCGGGCTGCGCGGCGTGTCAACCATCAGGACTTCTGTCGCAAGGTCGCTGTTGTCGCACTCGGACAGGGTCTCAATGGAGCTAGTCGACAGGTCGAATGGCCCGTAGAGATATTGGTGATGGAGGCATCATTGCCAAGCTTCCAACTTTGTGGAGCAATTTCGCTACTTTCCTGAAACACAAGAGACAATAGTTTTCCATTTTGGATCCCATTGGGACTCTTGATGTTGAAGAGAAGGCAAGAACAAAATACACACGGGCTCAAGTTGCTGAGGGAGCTTCTATTACCCACATGGTACAGAATAAGAACTTACATCCCAACAAGCTCAAAAGCAACATTAACAAATCTCACGGCAAAGGCAAGTTTGATGCAAAGAACAAGCCTTCACATTCTACCAACTTTAAGAAGAATTCTCATAAGAAGGGGAAGTGATTATGCCATGTATGTGGTGATACTTATCACTGGGCTCCGAGATGTCCTAACCGCTTTGAGGAATGCGAACTTGAGAAGAGTGGCAAGTTCGCTAATGTTGTCATCAGTGATACTGATATGAAGGAATCTGGGTACGGCATTTTTTCCACCATCCTTTTAGTATGTCATTCTCCTAATTGATTGATTGACACTGGTGCCAATGTACATGTTTGTGATGATGCTTCCATGTTTTCTTCTTATCAGGTCGCATGAACTTCTCCCGTGCTTATGGGGAACGGGTCACATGCTACCGTACGAGGTGTCGGTACGGTTGATCTGAAGTTTACTTCAAGGAAGATCGTGCGCTTGAAAAATGTTCATCATGTGCCCTCCATCAATAAGAATCTCGTCAGCGGTTCCCGTTTATGTCGAGATGGTTTTAAGTTAGTTTTTGATTCCAGTGAAGTTGTAATATCCAAGTATAGAAAATTTGTTGGAAAAGGTTATGAGTGCGGATGCTTGTTCTGCCTGTCTTTGTCAAAAATTTGCACTAAAGTTACTAATAATGTTTGCCATGATAATGAGTCTAATATTTGGCATTCACGACTTTGTCATATTAACTTTGGTTGCATGACGCGGCTAGCCAATATGAGTTTAATTCCAAAATGCCAAGGGCTCCAAGTGCCAAGTATGTGTGCAAGCTAAACAACCTCGCAACTCCCATAAGACTGCAAAGGAAAGAGACTTGGCGCCACTAGAGCTTACATATTATAATCTTTGTGAAATGAATGGCATGTTGACAAAATTTGGAAAGAAATACTTCATGACGTTGATTGATGACTCCACTAGATATTGTTATGTGTATCTTCTGAAATCAAAAGATGAGGCTTTAAATCTTTTCAAAAACTATAAAGCTGAAGCATAGAACCAACTTGATTGAAAAATTAAACGGCTTAGGTCTGATCATGGTGGAGAGTATTTTTTCAATGAGTTTGATTTGTTTTGTGCAGAACATGGTATAATTCATGAGAGGATGCCTCCCTACTCAACTCAGTCAAATGGGGTGACCGAAAGAAAGAACTGAACTCTAACTGATTTGCTTAACACCATGTTAGACACATTGGGTCTCTCCAAGGCATGGTGGGGAGGCGCTAATCACTGCATGTCATGTCCTAAACCGAGTTCCGCAAAGCATAAGAACATGACTCCATTTGAGGAATGGGAAAGGAAAAGGTTAAAACTCTCTTATCTACGTACTTGGGGTTGTTTGGCAAAAGTCAGTATACCAATTCCCAAGAAGCGCAAGCTTGGACCAAAAACCGTGGATCGTGTTCTTCTAGTCTATGCTTTTCATAGCATTGGCTATAGATTTTCGATAATAAAATCTGAGGTATCCGACATGTATATTGGTACAATTATGGAGTCGAATGATGCGACTTTCTTTGAGTACATATTTCCTTTGAAGGATATGTCGAGATCATCAAATCAGGAGATACCTACTCTATCTAGTCATAAATTAGTTCTATTTTCTGAACCCACATTGCGATGGAACACATTGAGAATCCTGTGGAGGATGAAAATGAAACTCCTGTAAGGAGTAAGAGACAGAGGACTTCAAAATCCTTTGGTGATGATTTCATTGTGTACCTCATGGATGACATACCCATGACTATTTCAGAAGCATACGCATCTTCTGATGCTGACTACTGGTAGGAAGCTCTCTGTGGCGAGACGGATTCCATCTTAGCTAACGGAACCTGGGAAATCACTGATCGTCCTTACGGGTGTAAACCTGTAGGATGTAAGTGGGTGTTCAAAAAAAGCTCAGACCTGATGGTACAATTGAAAAGTACAAGGCAAGACTTGTGGCCAAGGGTTATACCCAGAAAGAAGGTGGAGACTTATTTGATACTTAGTCACCTGTGGCTAGACTTGCCACTATTCGGGTGCTACTATCACTAGTTGCCTCACACGGTCTTCTCATTCATCAAATGGATGTTAAGACGGCTTTCCTCAATGGAGTTCAACGAGGAAATTTATAGGCCTTAAACAAGCTCCTAAGCAGTGGCATGAGAAGTTCCAAAGAACCCCGATTGAGGCTAATCCTTCGTGAACGGAAGCCACGGTGGCATAGACAAGGTTGCTTCTTAGTGGAACCTTTGTGGGTGGAGCCCTCGATGAACTTTTGCAACCTTTACCCTCTATGGGCTGAAGTCTTCATCAACGTGGACGTACGATAGCACCACCTATCGGAACCATGCCAAAAATCACCGTATGTTCATTGTGTTTGATTTCTCTGATCCCTCCTTTACGTTCATATGCAAAGTCTTTACTTTCCGCTGCATACTATCTAGACTTGCATGTGTAGGGTGTTGCTTGACTTGTGTGAATTGCTAAAACTTGCCAAGAACTAAAATTGAGAAAAGGCTAGGTTTTATTTGGTCAACTAGTATAATCACCCCTTGTTGTGGGAGTAAGTCTGACAGTAGAATAGGGGGTACGTAGGAGAAGGCAAGATCCTAGCTACGGCAAGGTTGTGCGCGCAAGATTTACGAGTTCAGGCCCTTCTCAGAAGAAGTAACAGCCCTACGTCTCGGTGCCCGGGGGCTTGGTCGACTGGTTTATGCGTGAGAGTTACAGGGGGTGCGAACCCTTGTGCCAGTGGAGGGGGTGGCTTATATAGAGTGCGCCAGGACCCCGGCCAGCCCATGTTACAAAGAGTTCAATGTACATTAAGATAGAGCGTTATTGATAATGCCAGCAATAAAGGAGTATAAATGATCTTTAAGTCTACAGAGTGATTGCCTGACCGTTGCCATCCTGAGTGACATTAGGCCTTCTCAACTCTGAGTGATTTCTTGTATCGTCGAGTGACTCATTCTCTTGGTCGAGTGGAATTGGGGTATCCGAGTGAGGTTGAAGGTCGAGTGGATTGCACTCCTCGATAACTCAGTCGGTTTCTCTTCTTGTGCTTTGAATGCCTTTGACTCTAGGGCAGTGTCCTTGGGTAGGGTGTCTAGGTCAGGCCTATGACCCTACCCTAGGTACATGTCATCGTCATCCCTCCTCTAGACCTACTTATGATCCTACAATGTGTCATCAACAACGGGATGAACCATGCCATCCACGACAACATGACTGTAGCGACACAACATCACTGTAGTGGCGACCCTTACATGCCCACACAGTCTTGGCAAAACTATCGTGTGATAAATCAATTTCCTTTGGTCTTGGCAAAACTAGTGGTATCATCGCCCGCGGCACCCTCTAACACCCGCAAGGTGCATCATCCACGACTACAACTACGTTATCTACAACATAGCACATTTTTTTCACCTCCGGCTTTGTGCGGCTTCATCATCCACGACGGCTACAACATCGATCATGACTACCTCAACCATGGCTACTGCATGATCGGCTACCTCAACATCGAGATAGAATATTTAAACATATGATGATGTATCTTGTAGTCCAAGTCTCATCCCGTGTTGTAATCTATATATACCCATACAAGGGTCAGACCAATACTTCATAACAATTTAGCCATCCTATAATTTCTACATAATGTACATATACTAGAATAAAACACATGCCTTGATGTGTCGCTCTTCTTTGTGGGATTTGTCATTTTTAGTTTATTCTTGTATGACAATTGATCTTTGCCAGATCTTCTTTGTGGGCTTCAGTTTTATTGAGTTGGGTGCATTTTTCTAGTTTGGTAACTTTGGTCTTTGTTTTCATGAATAAAGAAGTGTTGTTGGACCTACCCTTTTTTCTATTTATTGGTGGCCGACAGTTGATCTTTGCTAGGCCTATTTTAGGTTATGTTTTTATCGAGCAAGGTGTATTTCTCTGACTTAGCATCTTTGGTATTTCTCCATGAAATTTGTTGAGGAGTGGAGGATGATGTACCTACAAATGCATGATAATATCCAAGTGTATGGAATATTGTGGCACTTTTCAAAGTGGACATGGTTAGTATGAAGTGTCAAACCCGAAAGGAGATAAAGGGAGTATTCGTATTCTCTCGGGTTTTGTCGACCACTGAATCAACCCTACGTATACATAATGTTTGCTTTACTTGAAAACAAGAAATAAAACTAGAAGTACTTTGCGGGTATAAAAGGATAACTTTGCAAGAAAGTAAAGAACTTATAAATAGGAGTTAATTTGTGTAAAGTAAAGGAACAAGAGAGTAAAAGATAGCAAGTGTGGAGTAACAACGATAGGAGGTGTGAAATTGTCCCTAGGCAATTGACTATGACACTAGATGATAATCATCATTGAAATTTTACACGTGCGAGAGACCTCTGTTAACATATTATCCGTACTTGGACCCATACATACTTATGATTGAAATCCTTAGCAAGCATCCGCAAATACAAATGATTCATTAAGTTAAAACCCAACCATAGCCTAGAAGGAACGCCCACTTTCAGCAGTTATGGCTCCACCACCTGGCCTTTCGATCCGGGTAGCATCTTAATCACCTTGCTAGCCGGACATGACTTGGTTGACGGAGGTGCGTGTCAGGGTCGTTTGTTTCAGCTGTTGGTCCTACCTAGATGCGAAGGAGTCTACCCTGCCTGAGCCCTTGCCGTCGCGGGCCCTGATGACCCACAAGTATAGGGGATCACAATACTCTTCGAGGGAAATATTTCATCCCAAATTTATTGATTCGACACAAGGGTAGTCAAAGCATTTTTATAAGTCTTATCAGTTGAGTTTTCAATTCAACCACACCTAGATAGATATCTTGCTTGACACAATTTATTAGTAGCAAAGTGATATGATAGCAGTAGTAATGAAGTAGTAACAGTAACGGTATTGCAGTAAAGTAATAGATTGCAACAATACTAATTATAAAGAGAGCAACAATAATGAAAAAGTGTGGGCATGGAAGTAGATAAATGGGTGTTGAATGGATAAGATCAATTGTGCAATAGTCATAACATATAACAATAGCAAACTGACTTCAATTCATCAACCATATGTAGGCATGTATTTCAGATGTAGTTGTACGTGCTTGCGATAAAAACTTGTACAGTGTATTTTGTCACACCCTCCAGTTTCAGCGGGATCCCCATGGAAATTTAGGGTAATTATGGTGCTCCTTTAAATAGAGAACCAGATCAAAACATTAACAATCATTGAATACATGTAAGCCTCAAGGTAAAGCCATCCCTAATTATTGTCACCTTGGTGTCTCGAGTCGGAACATTAACATTAACAGGTGCATACAACTTGCAGGTACGATTCAAAACTCAAATATATTCACGAAAACATAAAGGATTCGGGTCTGAAATCATGGCACACGGTCCCTAGTGTCAAGCATTAAGCATAACAGAGTCATAGCAACATCATAATATAATGGATAATAGGCATCAAGGCCTAACAAATCTGACATTTATTACATAATAAATCTTGTCCAATTCACATCTACGTCCATGTGCCTACATGGGAATTACTCACACATGGATGGAAGCATCATGAGATGGCTAGAAATATCCCTCTACAAAGCCCAAAACCGACTCCAAATCAGATCTTTGAAGGAAGAACAGAAGTGACGGCGACTCTGTATCATAAAAAGCATCGGGGATTTTATGTGTTTTTCGAAGATGTATGAAATTTTATAGCAAGAGGAGGCTGGTGGAGGAGTAATGGGCCTCCATATGAGCACCCCACGCGGCCATGGGGCTAGTGGCACGTGGTCAAACCGTCTAGGCCTGGTGACCCTCCTCTGGTCCATCTGCAGCCCTTCAGTCTTCTAATTTTTCAAAAATAATTCTCAAAAATTGTCATCCAATTTGAAGCACTTTTATTTCTGTAAAAAGTAACACCATGGCAATTCTACATAAAAAATAACATCCAATTTGGGAACATCGGCATTACCGCTTGGCACTTGGGAGCGCTCAACCAAGGAGTGATGGATCAACATTACCACTTGTGGCACTTGGAGTGCGAAATGGTTGTACGGACGAGAATTGATGACCGAACCATGGACGATTGGAGGATTCAATGGTGTTGTTCACTTTTGCTCCATGCATCGACGGCCTAATATGCTGCATCATCTGCAAATCGTCCAAAACTCGTCGGCTATGTAGCAGGATTCGTTGGAGTGCTCGACCAAGGAGTGATGGATCAACATGTCTGAAAGCAACGTCCAGCATAAACGCACAATGGCCTCCTTGATTATGCTTGTGAGTTGGACCATATGGAATGAAAGAAATGCAAGGGTCTTCCACTCTACATCGCCTCCTTAATTATGCTTGTGAGTTGGACCATATGGAATAAAAGAAATGCAAGGGTCTTCCAGTCTACATCGCCAATAATCCTTCTCGAGACCATTAACAAAGAGGCGAAACATTGAGTCACCGCGAATGCAAAACATTTGGGTCTAATCATGTGAGGAGAGTAGTGGCTTTTTTGGTTGGTTTCCATTGGAATTGTAATCGGAACACTCTATTTCTACTACAGCTGGCGGAAGGCACGCGTGCACCCGCCATGTCATCCGTGCGACACGTGTCTTGTAATGAGTTTCTGCTACAGTGAGTTCCTATAGCAGGGTCTTTGTTGCAAAAAGGACTATAATGAGACCTCTGTTGCAAAAATAAATTGCAACAAGATCTTTGTTGCAAAAAAACATAAGGAATTGTAACGAAACCTCTGTTGCAAAAGAAAAATCTGCAACTAGACCTATGTTGCAAAATTTTCTGCAACATAACGCGTGTTGTAGAAATTTCCCGCAACATCGCATGTGTTGCAGTGATACTAGATGACTCTCGCCACTCAATCAGTCATATCCCACCGCCCGCAAGGCGGCGGATCATTTAAAAAGATTCATCGACTGACACATAGCAGTGCCGCTTCCAATCAACCGACCGATCTTTCTTGTTGCATCCATCGCTCGCGCGGCCGTCAGATGCGACCCATTGGTCCACTGGACCGTGAGGGCGCGCAACTTGCATGAAGACTTGGCGAAATCACTAGTTGAGGAGTACTCGTTGCAAAAATTACTTCAACTCCCCTGGTTGCGACAAGTGGCGCACATGCAGTTTTCCCTTTTTTCATAGATCCGTTTATTCAAGACATTTTATCTCTCAAACCGTGCGTCCAAATCTCGAACCGGTTTCACTGTTGGATTCCTCACGTCGAGATCTTCAAAACTAGATCCCATGTTGATAGATTTTGACAAACTTTTTTCATGAAAAAACCGGACAAAAACCGGACGAAAAAACCGAACCGGGAGCACAAGTTTTTTCCCTTTTTGAAAGAGGCACGCCCGTGCCTCTCACGAAATCACAATTGTGCCTCTCGCGGAAGCAAAACCGTGACTCTCACAGAAAAAAAAAGAGAAAACGTGTTTTTTCATTTTCGAGGAGGCACAGCCGTGACTCTCGTGAAAACACAACTGTGCCGCTTGCGGAAGCAAAACCGTGACTCTCATGAAATGAAAAAAACAGAAAACACATTTTTCCCTTTGTGAGAGGCACGGCCGTGACTCTCGCGAAAGCACAACAGTGCCTCTCGCGGAAGCAAAACCATGACTCTCACGAAAAAAAAACAGAAAACGCATTTTTTCGTTTCTGAGAGGCACGGCCGTGACTCTCGCTAAAGCACAACCATGCCTCTCGCAAAAACAAAATCGTGACTCTCGCGAAAGGAAAAAAATAGGAAACGCGTTTTTTCCCATTTCTGAGAGGCACGAACATAACTCTCGTGAAAGCACACCCGTGCCTCTCGGGAAGAAAAACTGTGACTCGCGAAAGGAAAAAAGAAAAAAAGAAAACGCGTTTTTTCGCGCAATTTTTTTTCAATTTTTTAATCGAAAAGCTAAGGAAGACCGATGGAAAACCAAAACGTCGAAAAAAACTAAAAAACATTAAAAAGCCAAAAACACGTGCAAAAAAACAAAATCTGAAGGAAGCACCCAGAGCACGAGACGTGGCGAATGACTGAAAGCGCGACAAGTGGCGCTGATTGTTGCAAGGCTCCCAAAGGAGCGCTCATTAACTAGTTGCTCTCAAGACTTGGTGCACGTGCTTGGGCCCTAATACCTGGGCCAACCCTATTCATTGTAAAAAAAACTCCGCAACATCAATAATGTTGCAAAACTTGCTCCCGCAACATCACCTACGTTGCATGAATGTGAAGGCAAAAAAAATTGTGCAACGTTACCTTTGTTGCATAAAGGTGGAGACAATTTTCTCTACAACATCACCACAGTTGCAAAGTTTTCTACAACAATACAATTGTTGCAAAAGTTATATCACATCTTCGCACAAAGTCTCTGTTTCAGCAACAACCAACTTGTTGTAATTCATGAAGTCGCACGATAACGCTTTTGAGTGGTTTGCAACAAAGTCGTTATTACAGAGGGATGAGCGTAACAACTAGTTTGTTGCAATTTTGTGACGCTCACATGGGGAGATCTAACGGCGTGGGAGGTGGTTGATATTTCCCGAACTTCAACCGGCGGACGCGTAGCACGGCCTTTGTTTCTACAACACCGCACTTGTTGCAGAAAGGAGGTGGGGAACATGGGTGGTACATTTTGACAGCCAGCAGCACTTCCATCCAAGCAGCGCGTCCATCCAACGGCCAGCCAGGCGGCGGATGTTTTTAACTAATCCACCGGCTGACGCAGCGCATCCCTTTTTTTTGAAAAACGACTTGAACTTTATTAATTAGAAATAATGGTTACATCGTCTATAAGGAGAGTTACAAGATTTTCCATGGGCTCCTCTATCCAATCCCTAGTCATGGAACATTTTGCTAATCTAGCAAGCTCATCAGCTACTTTATTCGCTTCTCTACTACAATGTTCAAAGCTGGTGTGAGGAAAATCACATGCCATAAAAAATAGTCCTCAAAAATTGCAGCCGCCACTCCTGCTGACTGTCCTCCATTCTTCATTGTGCCAATGACTTCCATATTATCAAAATTGATAATGAGACGATTGCAGCCTGCCCTTTGTGCCAAACCTAAACCAAACCTGAGTGCTAACACCTCCGCTGTTAGAGCATCTGCATAGTACTGAATCTTCCAGTTACCACCTACTATGTAGTTCCCTTTGTCGTCTCTGATAACAGCACCCGCTATGCCCCTTAGCTAATCATGATCAAAACAAGCGTCCACATTCAATTTAACAAACCCCATGGGAGGTATGCACCATCCTTCAGTCTTCCTCTTTGCTTTAGGTGATTGGGCCATTACATAATTCGTTGTTATAGCCCAAATCCCCATCGAGGTTTGAGACGCCTCTTGAGACTTACCCTCATGGACTAGCTTCCATCTATTCCACCATAAATACCATGTAGCTATAGCAATCAGTTCCCGTGCATTCCGAGAGACCAAGATAGGTAGTTCATGATTAGGCATGAGGAGTAAAAATTCAAGGACTACCTCTCCTGCACGATCAATGACACAGGCTTTTTTTATCACTTCATACAACCCCAAATGTTCCCACACTTCTTTTGCCTTCTGGAACAGAAACAACACATGTTTCGTGTCCTCCGGTCCATCTAAACATGCTGGGCAGACTGGTTGAGTTTTTATATGTTTGTTGGCTAGTGTAACGCGAGACGGTAGAGTCCCGTGAAGCGTCCGCCAAATAAAAAAATTAACCTTCGCTGGACAAGCTAATTTCCAGATCTTACCCCAAATAGGATTAACCTTACTTCTACCCATGCCATTTGAATATTCCAATTTCCTCCCATGTTTTTTGTTCTATTCCTCCACATAAGCTGATCGAACAGTGGATAAACCGTTTTTGGTATAGCTCGAAGTAATAAAATTCGGCATATTGTGCATAGGGATTGGGATCGCTAGGACTCTATGAGCATCAATTGGCCACAACATTTGTCTCACCAACTCTTCATCCCAACAATTCATAACTGGGTCAATAAGATCAGAAACTTTTCTCTGGAGATTACCTCTTCTAGGTGTAATAATTTTCCTATCTGCACAATTTGGGATCCATGCATCTCTCCATGTGTCAATATTTTTCTCCTGTTCCCACTCTCCATATATATCCATTCCTGAGAGAATCCATAATGCTTTGCCAAGTAAAAGAGGAGCCCTTTTTTAGTACTGCGCTCATCAAATCGCCCTCTGGGAAATACTTGGCTCTTAGGATTGTTGCACATAACGATTCAGGATTATTCAAGAGACGCCAAGCTTGTTTCGCTAACAAGGTCAGGTTAAAGCAGTGTATATCACGGAAACCCATTCCTCCTTGGTCTTTTGGGACACACATCTTCCACCACGCCATCCAGTGCATCCTTTTCTGATTCTCCTTGTCACCCCACCGGAATTGCGACATCGCGTCTATGGTTCCTTTGCAATTTATTTTAGGAATTTTAAAGACAGGCATCGCATATGTTGGGATAGCTTGAACAACAGACTTAAGCAAAATTTCCTTTCCACCAGCTGATAACAACTTTTGTTTCCATCCACAAATCTTCGTAATAATACGATCAATCAAGAACTGAAAACAATCGCTTTTGTCCATGCCCGCATTGGCCGGTAATCCCAAATATTTATCATTAAAGGCCTCAGTCATAATATTTAAAATTGTACAGATTTGCACTTTGTCCTCCACTTTCGTATTGGGACTAAAAAATATACTGGATTTTTTGACACTCACCCTTTGCCCCGAAGCAACACAGTAAGAATCCAGAACTGCTCTAAGAGCCTCCGCGTTCGTAGCATTTTCTCGCATGAGGATCAAGGAATCATCCGCAAACAAAAGATTGGAAACTGAAGGTGCTTCCCTACTAACCTTTATGCTTGAAATCTTACCCCTCTCCTCCACATTTGCTAAAAGGGTCGTCGGGCCCTCCGTACATAACAAGAAAAAATATGGGGATAGGGGGTCCCCCTGCCTTAGCCCTCTAGTGGGTTTGAAGCTATCAGTCTCCTCTGCATTAAACTGAGCCCTATACTTCACAGAGGACACACATTGCATAATCAAATTCACCCAATTTTCCTTGAAATCCAGCTTCAAAAAAATTGCTTTTAAGAAAGGTCATTCCACTCGGTCATAAGCTTTGTGCATGTCCAACTTGATAGCACACAGCCCCTCCCTCCCCGTCCTTTTCTTTTTAATTTTGTGGAAACACTCATATGCTACTAAAATATTATCTATGGTCAGTCTCCCGGGAACAAAAGCACTCTGAGTTGGGCTGATAATATCTGACTGAATTAATTTCAAACGTGCTGCAATCATTTTTGAAATAACCTTGTACACCACATTGCATAAACTAATAGATCTAAACTGAGTGACCTTTTTTGGAGAGTTAACATTTGGGATAAAGACAATTGCAGTATCATTCCATCCTGCCGGTATCGAACATTTATTCACTGCCTGGAGGACCTCTTCTGTCAGGTCATCTCCCAACATAGACCAAAACCTCTTATAAAAAACAGTGTGTAGACCATCTGGACCCGGCGCTTTTAAATCACCAATATCAAATAAGGCTTTCCTAACTTTCTCTGTCGTATATGGGGCCATGAGGACCTTATTCATTTCATCTGTCACTTTCCTTTTGACAAGAGAGAGAACTTCCCGGTCAGGTTGAGAGACTTCTCACATGAAGAGTTTTGAAAAATACCCTTTTATATAATCCTTCATCTCCATACCTTGCACCCAGACTCCGTCGTCCCCAAGCAATCTTTTGATCTGATTCCTTTTCTTTCTAGATGTCGCCGCATTATGAAAGAAAGAAGTGTTACGGTCCCCATGCAATAACCAATTTGCACGACCACACTGTACCCAATAAATCTCCTCTTGTTCCAGCAAATTTTCAATAAGGACCAAAATCTCCTTTTGTCGTGCTTGGGAATCCGCATGCATAGGTCCTCTTTGCAGCTTTTCCAATTCTTTTTTGAGCTTTTTATTCTCTGTTTTGGCCCTCTCAAAAAACTCACGGTCCCAAATAAGCAGATCTGGTTGAATCGCTCGAGTACGGTCAGTGAGATTTGGCCCAATACCCATCTTCTTTGCCTTTTCCCAAGCTGTATGGACAATTTCACTGACTGTCTCCTCTTTGAGCCATCGAGCTTCGAACTATTTTACTCGTCCCTTTGGGGCATTAAAAATATTTCCGTCAAAATAATCCGCATCCAATACGAGTGGACGGTGATCAGAATGAACATGTTCCTCATTGATAATCACGGCCCGTGGGAATTTGTTCGCCCATTCCACATTGCATACCGCACGGTCAAGTCTCTCTCTGGTATCGCCTCTCCTCCAAGTGAAAGGGTCACCAAAACAATTCATATCCTCAAGGCCACACTCTCCTAAACAATTGCGAAATTCTCTCATCATAGCATTTGGTCTCGCATTTCCACCTTCTTTTTCCGATGATAGTAAAATTTCATTAAAATCCCCTAAGATCACCCAAGGGTGATGACCCATATTATGTAAATTCCGAATATTATCCCAAGATAATTTACGTTCACTCCAAACCGTATGACCATAAAAACCCATGAACCGCCAGTGTACTTCATCATCATTCATAAAAAAATATCAATAAAATGAGATGACACATAGTTTCAAACAATTTTATTCAACTTATTATAATACAAAACTAGGCCAACAGCCTGACCATCACTCTCCACCACAATCATTGAATCAAAAGATAAAAAGTGACACAACTCATCGGCTTTACATTTATTCAAGTGTGACTCAGAAAGGAAAATCATATCAGCCTTGGTACGCTCTTGAAGCTCCAAAAGCTCACGAACTACCGTGGGAAAAAGCATTTTTTAGAAAAGGAGGATTACCCCGATTTTTGTATCTGGACGGTGCATGCAGCCATTTTATTAATTATTCACAAAGACCATACAAAGTAGTACATTAGGTAGTCTGAAGCCATCATCTTAGCAACAACTATCGCTACTCCTATCCACCTAATGAAGGGGTGCCGATAGTCCGAGCCTAATACCGAACAGACATCGCACAAATGCCTAACATCTAAAGACAGAGGCCCCAACCAAGCCACATACCGGGTTTGGGGCACAAACCGGTCTGACGCACTCTCTGTGTCGTCGCCGCCATCTTCCATCAATCCATCTTAAGAACAGAAACTAATGCATGGACCTTGCCAGGCCTCTTCTGCCATCAATGTCACCATGATGCCAAACAGCATCCTCCTCCTACGCGAGTCTATCTCTACTCATCGGACTTCGAATCTCCACAGCGCCACGCCGTCGAGATCCGCCGCCATCAATGTATAAGATGAATTACCGCTCCACCAAAGAAGCCGTCCTCTGTTCCCCGAGCCCGTGTGTACCTCCATGAATGACGCCCCCAAGGGGAAAACAACACCAGAGCGCCGCCGTCATCCGATCAATTGATCTAGGATTTCCCCCGGAGGTAGCAGAGAGTGGCTTTGAACTTCTCCACGACTATGCCTTCAAGAAGAGAGTGACGCAGACAGTGCCACCACCGCCGGCCTTTGCAGTAGTCAAAAGCAAGTTTTCACCCAGATCTGTTCGAAGAAACTCCATCTCTCGTGCACGGGCCGCCGCGTCCTGCGACGTCCCCGGGAGCGGGATCCCAAGATCTGACGCCACCGGCGCCGCCTCAAGGACCCACAACCCGGCCGTCATCCCTGAAGGCGACGGCGCCACCACCATGCTCGGATCCGACATCACGCCAACGCCTTTGTCCGCCCCCAATCACATTAGTGAAGGAGGATAGCCAACGCGAGCGCCCACCACCGCTTAGTATCGCTGGAAGGCGCCCGAGCCCAACCACCCGAAGGAGAGCCGATCTGGGGTGGGAAACCCCAGATCTGTTGGAAATATGCCCTAGAGGCAATAATAAATTAGTTATTATTATATTTCATTGTTCATGATAATCGTTTATTATCCATGCTAGAATTGTATTGATAGGAAACTCAGATACATGTGTGGATACATAGACAACACCATGTCCCTAGTAAGCCTCTAGTTGACTAGCTCGTTGATCAATAGATGGTTATGGTTTCCTGACCATGGACATTGGATGTCGTTGATAACGGGATCACATCATTAGGAGAATGATGTGATGGACAAAGACCCAATCCTAAGCCTAGCACAAAGATCATGTAGTTCGTATGCTAAAGCTTTTCTAATGTCAAGTATCATTTCCTTAGACCATGAGATTGTGCAACTCCCGGATACCGTAGGAGTGCTTTGGGTGTGCCAAACGTCACAACGTAACTGGGTGGCTATAAAGGTTCACTACAGGTATCTCCGAAAGTGTCTGTTGGGTTGGCACGAATCGAGACTGGGATTTGTCACTCCGTGTAAACGGAGAGGTATCTCTGGGCCCACTCGGTAGGACATCATCATAATGTGCACAATGTGACCAAGGAGTTGATCACGGGATGATGTGTTACGGAACAAGTAAAGAGACTTGCCGGTAACGAGATTTAACAAGGTATCGGGATACCGACGATCGAATCTCGGGCAAGTATCATACTGCTGGACAAAGGGAATTGAATACGGGATTGATTGAATCCTCGACATCATGGTTCATCCGATGAGATCATCGTGGAGCATGTGGGAGCCAACATGGGTATCCAGATCCCGTTGTTGGTTATTGACCGGAGAGTTATCTTGGCCATGTCTGCATGACTCCCGAGCCCGTAGGGTCTACACACTTAAGGTTTGATGACGCTAGGGTTATAGGGAAAGTATGTACGCGGTTACCGAATGTTGTTCGGAGACCCGGATGAGATCCCGGACGTCACGAGGAGTTCCGGAATGGTCCGGAGGTAAAGATTGATATATAGGAAGTATGGTTTTGGCCACCGGAAGTGTTCCGGGCATCACCTGTAGTGTACCGGGACCACCGGAGGGGTCCGGGGGTCCACTGGGAGGGGCCACGGGCCCCGGAGGCATACATGGGCCAAGTGTGAGAAGGGACCAGCCCCTAGGTGGGCTGGGGCGCCTCCCCACCAAGGCCCATGCGCCTAGAGAGAAGAGGGGGGCAAACCCTAAGGGCAGATGGGCCCTAAGGCCCATGCCTGGTGCGCCTCCCTCTCCCCCCCCCCCACTTGGCCACCACACCCTAGGTGGGGGTGCAGCCCTCCCTCTCCCCTATATATAGTGGAGGCAAAGGGGCAGCCCAACACATGAAGTCCTTCCCCTGTTGGCGCAGCCCTACCCCTCTTCCTCCTCGTCTCTCGTAGTGTTTGGCGAAGCCCTGCTGGAGTCCCCGCTCCTCCACCACCACCACGCCGTCGTGCTGCTGCTGGATGGAGTCTTCCCCAACCTCTCCTTCTCCCCTTGCTGGATCAAGGCGTAGGAGACGTCACCGGGCTGTACGTGTGTTGAACGTGGAGGTGACGTCCGTTCGGCACTAGGATCATCGGTGATTTGGATCACGACGAGTACGACTCCATCAACCCCGTTCACTTGAACGCTTCCGCTTAGCGATATACAAGGGTATGTAGATGCACTCTCCTTTTCCTCGTTGCTAGATTACTCCATAGATTGATCTTGGTGATGCGTAGAAAATTTTTAATTTCTGCTATGTTCCCCAACAAGATCCATCGCCGCCAGCCCCCGCAACGCCGCCCGAGCGCGCCAACTCCGCCTCCATGATGTACACCCAGGGACGCTGACGCATCTCAGCCAGAGGATCCCCTCTTGAAGAAAGGAGGATGGCCCGCCGTCCGCCGGGCGAGCTCCGCTCGTCGGCCTCCTTTGGCGACGGCGGGGAAGAAAGGGAGGAGGGAGGTCGAGGGCGGCGACGGTTGGGGCGCCCGAGTCGCCCCCTAGAGGCGACGCGAGCAAGCATAACATGTAGTCACCCGTCCATCCTAGGATCCTTCGGCAATCGAGGCGGTTGTGGGAGAAAGCATACCATGGCAGTTCCATCCTAGGATCCTCATTTGGCCCAGCGGACCTCCTCCTCGGAGGCCGCCGATGCGCCATCATCTCCAACAGATTCCCTCCTCTATTGCATGTATGCCTCCTCCTCTATTTCCATTGCTACATGTGTGACTATCCCATCCCCATCCCTCATAATTTCAACTCTGCCCGTACATACTCTTTTTGAAGAAACACTCATCTCACCATATGTCGTGGAATTGTCACGGCAGATGTCCTAGTGTAAGGACTTAGTCGCGAGGCCAACGCATCTACGTGGTAGCTTGAAGGGGTTGAGCGGAATCGAGAGACACAACACACAAGACGAGGATTTAGACAGCTTCGGGCCCCGGGAAACATCATCCGGTAATAACCCTACATGCTGTTTGTGGCTAGGTCTCATTATGATTATGAGGAAGTCGCTGTAAGCCGGCTCTCCTATTTGTGTCTAGCCCTAGATATTGTTTCTTGTTGCTTGTCCCTCTTGGGGAGCCCTGCCCCTCCTTATATAAGTTAGAGGGGCGGGTTACATGTGGAGTCCTATTAGGATTAGAACTAACTTATTCTCTATTACAACTCGGATACAAGTATAGGTCTTGCTTCCTCGTAAAGGAAATATTCCTCATGCCTTCTGTCTTAAGCCGGCCTACCATAACGTAAGCCGGCCTTCTGGGCCTTGAGCCTCCTGGGCCCCCGGGTCTTGTCGCTCCTCTGATCCGCTTGCCAGGTCACCCATAAGTCGCTAGGATCGGGCGGGTCACTTAGTGTGTCGTCCAGTCAGGGCGGGTCATTAGTGAGTCACCAAGTCCGGCAGGGTTATACATCCATCCGGGTCATACCGCGGGCTATATCCCCGACATTAGCCCCCAAGTTTAATTTGGATTTATCCATGTTAAACTGATCTGCAACATAAACACAAGAACAAACTGACAGGTTGTACTCCGGGTTAAATATTCTTGTAAGCCGGCACTTGATCATCCTTAAGTCCTTGTCATCTCCTCCTTCTGGAAAGTCCGGGTCAATAGGCCAGCTTCATATTCAATTTGCTGACGTTGGTTTCTCACAGAGAAATATTGTGAAGAATAATCCACTTGAGTCGGCCTCCAAAGCTCCAGCTTTAAAAAATATTGGTCTTGAAATGCTTATCTGATTTTCAGCCGGCTTGAATATGTAAAACTTGCCGGTTTATCATTACCAAAAACTGCCGGACTATAAAACAGACGATGGCGGGTCATAATTGTTGTTGACATCGGGTTATGTAATTGATCCTCCTGATTTGCTCAAAACTGATAATTTGAAGATTTTTCTCCCTTATATCCATATTACCTGTAGCCCCCAAGTCTTAAGCAGAACAAAGTGATGGTTTAAGACTTGCTCCAATAAATGTTGCAACCTTGAAGAAATCCGGTTTATTCATCTCAATCATATAAACTGAATATTCCACACATGTAGCCCCCAAGTGCCAGGTTGTCATGCTTGCAGCAACCTGGGACTGGTAATTGCTTTATGCTCATGAAAACTTCAACCAGTGTAGCCCCCAAGGGCCGGGTTATTATGCAATGATGAGCAGGGACTTTGTAGATATAACCATGTAAATTTGAACAACAATGTGTAGCCCCCAAGGGCCAGCTTAGTAAGATAATACTGAGCTGGGACTTTGTATATAATTGATAATAACATCATATAATATAGTCTCCACCATGGGGCTTGAACCCACATCCACAAGGTTAAGAGCTTTGTACTCCACCAACTGAATAGTGGACCGTTCAATATAATGGATTAATGCTTGTGTACCTTGAATTTTTGACAGGAGCAATTGGTAACCCCCAAGGGCCAACTCATTTAGAATGTGATGAGCCGAGTCTTCAATAAGTTGAGCAAAAATTGACTTTGCATTAGCCCCCAAGTGCCATGGTGCATGCTGGCAGTGACATGGGACTTGCATATTCGATGTAATCTCAATTTGAATAATGTAGCCCCCAAGTGTCGGGTCGTAAGCCTGCAGCGACTCGGGACTATTCCTTCCATTGTAGAATAAATCATATCCATTGATAAAAATAATAGCCGTTGCGCTAAAGCGACTTTGAAAACCTCAATCATAACACTGGTTATTGATAATCACAATAGAAATCCAGCCATGTTGGCTATTCAAGATTTGAATAATATAACCCGATATGAAAACCTCAATCATTCAATGTCATCATGAAAATCCAGCC
Organism: Triticum aestivum; assembly: GCF_018294505.1. Lineage (NCBI taxonomy): Eukaryota > Viridiplantae > Streptophyta > Magnoliopsida > Poales > Poaceae > Triticum > Triticum aestivum. Next base: position 460,595,977 of record NC_057800.1, read on the forward strand.
AGTTTTGGCTATTAAAGATTTGAATACCTCATCGGTTGACAAGTAAATCCGAGTTTAAATACCTGGCGGCTCTTGGCCGATGACGACTTAATGCGCATTCATTGTAAGCCGAATTTTTGTAACCCGGTGGCCTATAGCCCTTGAGAAAATCAATAATTGATAACCCGTTCGAGACACCAATTTCAGTGATAAGCTTGGACTGAAGCATTTATATAAGTCATAATTCTGCAAATCCTGCACAGGGTTTAAACAACATATGCCCTGGCGACTTAACATCAAGAGCCAGGGCGGGTAACCACCCAAATGTAGTCTTACCCTGCACACAAGTAGATCACAAGATCCCTATGATCCTTTGAATGATACCGCCGATTTATGTGACCCGGACAGTGAGGGTGAGAACCCAATTCTGTAAAAGCCGACACATGGTGTTTGTTATGTGCTGACAACTCTATTGATCAAGGTTAAGCCGGTGGAATCAAAGCCACTCCCTAGATGCTTTCAAATATGATCAAAAAAGTCTCAAGACAGTCAAATAACTGCGATTGCAAAAAACTGTACAAGAGAGACAAAATTTTGAGGCTTCTGATTCGAATACGATCAGTAAACCATTCCAAAGGGGTTAAGCTAAGATTCGAATACGATCATATAGCCCCCAGTGGCTTTGGCGTTACCGATCAAGAGGGTACCGACAGCTATGTTCTCTTTGGTTCGAATACGACCTATGTTTGAACAGGAAGCCCCCAAATGACCTTAAGAGTTGTTTAGCGACGCTGATTCGAATACGATCCACGTCGATTCCCAAAGGGGTTGAGCTATGATTCGGATACGATCAAGAAGCCCCCAAGTGGGTTCGGCAGTTTGCCAATCAAAAGGGTATCGACAGCTATGTTCTCTTTGGTTCGAATACGACCTATGTTTGAACAGGAAGCCCCCAAGTGACCATATAAGTTTTGGCATTGCGCCGATCAAGAGGGTACTGATAGCTATGCCTGATGAGCAGGAAGCCCCCAAGTGACCATAATAAAATAAGCCGTAAGGCAGGATACCTATGTTTGAACCGCGCATCATGGCAGCAAATTCTTTTTGGCAACCTTTAATTTTTCTTAGAACTCGAACTTATGAGAGATTAATTCTTTTCGAACCGGAACTTTAAACCGGATTTGAAAGCTTCAAAATTTGTGAGGGACAAATTTACCTTGAGCCGGATTTTGAACCGGATTTGAGAGCTTCAAAAATTTGTGAGGGACAAATTTACCTTGGGCCGGATTTTAAACCAGAATCCTTATTTTGAGCCGGAAATCTTCTGATGGCTTTGAAATTTTCATCAATCTAGCAGTAATCTCCGGGGCCGGGTTATTTTTCCCTTCAATGACCTAGAGTTCTTGAATTTATTGAAACCGGCTAATTTTGCCGAGTCATACCATTGTAGCCCCCGAGTCTCAAGACGACTCGAGGAGTTGGCTTGAGATTCTCCATATTTGACCATAGCAGAAGGTACATATCATTGGCGTTGATAGCGCGATGTAAATCCACAGAAGGTTGAGGTGACTGCGGCGGGTTATAAATGATCCCATATGAGCCGTGTCAGCAACTCGGCCAATGGTTCCTTCCAACTTGCTGTTTGAAGTTAACCAAACTGTAGTGGCGGCGACTTGTGCACCTGCCCATTGAACCATCCAGTGCAGACGGCGGCTGATAATATATGATAATTTGCCTCTAATTTGTTGGAAGAAAACCGGGCTTCCCAAGTAGTGACTTGCTCATACTCAATAAACAGCTCATCCAGACAAGTGCGGCTCGGTGTGTCGATGTAGACCAGGCCGCGAGAGACGGACGGTAAAGACGACCGCAACATCTAAGGCGGCACAGACAGATGAACCGGCCGTGGCGTTGTAAGCCGGTGCGAACGGGCAAGTTGTCCTCCTTGTTGTAAGCCGGCGTGGTCGCAGAGACAGCCACGGTGTTGTAAGCCGGCGCGGCCGCGAGAGACGGCCACGGTGTTGTAAGCCGGTGCGGAGTCCGTTGAGTAACGACGACCACCTGTGCCAAAAGATGTTGGCGTGCCTCCATCTCCGCGGTATAATATCACTTTTTGTCATAAATAATTGCCCTGCATAAACAATATTGCAGACCAAGGCAAAGATAAACTTGTTCTTTGACAAAAACAGCATGTGCTAATAAAACAAATTTGGATGGATATCACCTGATTTGTTTGGACGACGGATGATCTGTTTATCGCGACAGAGGTGGTTCAGGCAGACCAGCAACTCAATATAGTCCGGCGGCTCAGGCAGACCGACGACTTAATATAACCCCGGCGGCTCAACACGGCAAGAGCGGCTCAACGCGGCTCCGGCGGGTTGATGTAGATTAAGCTGCACGGGCGGTGACTTGCGCACACCTGTTCCATCAGTAAGCGGGCGCAGATGCTGGTGCATGATGGTGCTGACGTACACTTCATAGGCACAACATGGCACCACCTTTGCTGCACATAAAAATATACAGACCAAAGTAATTGTTTTTTGATGAAAACAATATGTTTAATAAAATAAACTTAAACTGATATCACCTGATTTACTCGGTCGACCGATGACCCGTTCGTCGTGACAGAAACGGCTCAGGTAAAACGGTGACTCAATATAATCCCGGCGGTTCGAGCAGACTGGCGTCTCCGGCGACTCAACATGGCAGAGGTGACTCAACGCGGCGCGTCTGTAGCCGGTTCTGTTGGGTGGCATAGCACAAACAAACGTCCCCTTTTCTCTTTTATATGACAACAAAACAATTGCAGCACCACGTTCCCCTTGGGTTGATGTCCTCGAACCAACACATACATGCATGCATGCACTGCTCCATTATCCTCCGGCCACAACAATTTTTTTTCTTTCACGCCTGTGCCTTCACGCGGGGCGAACCCGGCAGCCCAGAGGCCACAGGCACGGTGGCTCAAGAACTCAGCAGTGGACAATTTGGCGCGACTTCAGCGGTAGTACAGCGGCTCAACAGCTGCAGCGGCAGCGTGCTAAGACGGGGACGGCTCACCCCTGCTGCAGTTGATGCGGCGCGTGGCGTGGCGGTTTTGAGGCGGCTCGGTTGGCAGCTGGCGATTCAGAGGCAAACCAGGGCGGCGGCTCTCGGGAGTGCACTGCTGCTGCGACGGATCCTGCTGCCACTGATTCTTACTCCTACGCCGTAGGTCCACTGTGGTGGCGTGCTAGTTTGACTTTCCATTGACCAGAAAACACACTTACGCGCACATGGGCTGGAGCCAAGACGAACGTGGTATATGTGCATGAAACAATGCACACCTTTGAGAACCCACGTGATCACCAAGTAGTACTTGTGGTTGATGAAATTATCTTTGGCCTTTACCCAACGTGTTGTAGTACCAGCAACTTATGATTTGATGCCTCGGAGTTTTAAATCAGCAAAACAGTGCACCGTAGTAGAATTTGACTGTCTCGGTGATTTGACAACTGACTAAGACACAGCGCAGGTAATCCTGGTGGTTTGATTGCATAGGAAACCGAATTGGGGCTGACCTCTGCTGCCGTGTACGAGTTGAATCAGCAGAAGAAATATTTGTCAGTCTCGATAACGTCTGACAAGGCAGAAAAACAATCTTGCTTCAGATTGATGGATCACCAGGTTTACGGCGCCGGTGGCTCACAGAACGCTCCAGCCCTAGTTTTCCCGAACTCGGATCCCGTATCTGCCAACTCCAAAATTAGTTACAATCTCGATTCACAGAACGATGGCTGTGCCGGCTCTACCCAAGGTTGTCCGGCGGCAGGCTTTCTTCTACGATCGTTCCATGCCGACTCCTTTCATCAGATCAATTGCGAGCTTCTCGAATCCTAAAAAAGATCCCTTCAAAACTCAACACCACCATGCACAGGCCCCACAATGGGTGCCAACTGTCGTGGAATTATCACGGCAGATGTCCTAGTGTAAGGACTTAGTCGCGAGGCCAACGCATCTTCGTGGTAGCTTGAAGGGGTTGAGCGGAATCGAGAGACGCAACACACAAGACGAGGATTTAGACAGCTTCGGGCCCCGGAAAACATCATCCGGTAATAACCCTACATGCTGTTTGTGGCTAGGTTTCATTATGATTATGAGGAAGTTGCCGTAAGCCGGCTCTCCTCTTTGTGTCTAGCCCTAGATACTATTTCTTGTTGCTTGTCCCTCTTGGGGAGCCCTGCCCCTCCTTATATAAGTTAGAGGGGCGGGTTACATGTGGAGTCCTATTAGGATTAGAACTAACTTATTCTCTATTACAAGTCGGATACAAGTACAGGTCTTGCTTCCTCGTAAAGAAAATATTCCTCATACCTTCTGTCTTAAGCCGGCCTACCATAACATAAGCCGGCCTTCTGGGCCTTGAGCCTCCTGGGCCCTCGGGTCTTGTTGCTCCTCTGATGCGCTTGCCAGGTCACCCATAAATCGCCAGGATCGGGCAGGTCACTTAGTATGCCGTCCAATCAGGACGGGTCATTAGTGAGTCACCAAGTCCGGCAGGGTTATACATCCAGCCGGGTCATACCGCGGGGTATATCCCCGACACCATACAACACACGTTCATAGCAATCCATTTCCCTCTCAAAAGAAAAGTTTTGGTCACTCCCTGTTGGTAGTAGCCCAAAAGGATTACCCCTCTTTTTTCCTATGATCTCTTTTCGAGCCCTCAGATTTCTCAACCCTCCCCTTCTTTTTACCTTTCCTCGCCTTTCTCTTTGCATGGGGCCCTGCATAAGATTCTTTTCAGCAGCAAAAGTGAACATTGCAGACTCATTGGCTATAGCCGGGTTAGCTAGCCTCGCAGCCGCAGCACCTGAAAGTGCCTCCAGCACACCAGGCTTAGGCCCTGTTTGGTTTTAATAAGTCACCTGACTTATAAGTCAGGTGACTTAAAACCAGTGACTTATAAATCACGCCTGTTTGGTTGTCATCTGATTTATAAGTCACCTGAGCACACCTTTCCACCTTGTTTTTTTATGTAAAGATGGTGGGACCCACACAAAAGGGGATGACTTATAAGTTTTAAATTAGGGTGGAGCAACTTATGACTTATAAATTAGGTCTGTTTGATAAAATAAGTCACTTTTTTCACTTTTCGACTTATAAGTTGGTGACTTATTTGAAACCAAACAGGCCCTTAAATAGAAGCTGATTCTGTATGTCATATGTGCCAGTCACATTCGGTAGATCACTAGCTGCACCCATCGAGGGGATCCCCTGGCCCTCCTGGCCAGCAGGACACTCCACATGGACAGCAGCAGCAGCCCTCACTTGTGTAGTTGACAGCGCTTCCAGGCGCTGCAGCACCTGGCCCCCCTGGCCTTGGAGCGAAGGGTGTACACGAGCACCCAAGCAAGCAGCCTGATCCTCCTGACCAGGGGCTCTCCTTTCCAGGGATTGCAGCGACCCCACAGTGCCTCGGCCCTCCTGGCCGAGCAGCGCAGCCCTTAATTAATGCATAAGGCAAATCTTTTGCATCCATTTCAAAATAAAAATAAAAATTAACTGTAGAACTTCGCCTGAGCGGTAGAGCACATCTTTGGGACAAGTGCATTCTGTCAACACAGTTTCCTGATGTGCAACACAAACCTGACAAGTTCCATCTTCGTCAATGAAGATAGATCTTTGCCAGGTCTCTTCGATATGTCAGCTTCTTAAACTGTAACATGCTCCCACACAAACTAAGCACAGCCTTCTAACTGGAGGCAAGATTCAGTTTTCTGGTAGGCTTCCAGTTCAAGGCTCGATGCTTGTCACTGCACAGAACTCAAGTTCTGAAAATCAGCTGCATACTGCTCATCAAGCTGAATAACTTAGTACAAAACTGAGTCATCTATTTTGGAACGGAGGGAGTACTTGCCAATCCTCTCAAATGCCCCGGCCAAAACATCTCCCTGAAATCTGAAGAGAGGCATCTGAAACATGTCATCAGCTTCTGGACCAAGAACGTCTGGTGTACAAGACCATTATCACAAAAAGGATCGCTTGGTTTCATAAATGTACAAAGACCAACAACATACTTCAATATTAACAGGATCGCCTAGAGCAATTTAATCACTATTGGAGCAGATTAATCATGCATAACTTTGCAACATCAGGTACAATAGCCATGGTTATCGCAAGCTTTATTAGGAGAGAGAATCAGGAAATCTGGAATTGCCTTACTTCACTAGTCTAACGAGTTTGCCAAATCGATTGGACTAGACGATGTGGTAGCCAAGATCTGAGGCCACAGTGCCTTCTCTACAGGTCAAATTCTGAACCAGTACTACTTGTGAAACATAGTAATTTTACTTGGTGGGTCTGGGTCGTAGAAGTACAGAAAGAATAATGAAGCAACTAAAGTGTGTTAACAATGCTATATATACAGATCATTTAGGGGCTATCTATGTTTTCCTAAAAAAAGGGGGGGGGGGGGGGGGGGGGGGGGGGGGGGGGGGCTGTCTAAAGCTAGAAGCCATCATTCCTACCTAAGCTGTGACTGCAAATTGTAACAAATGGAATACGCTGGATATGTAAATCCTGCATGGACTACTAATTGGTGATTCTTCTAGTTGTGTTGTGACTAGTGGATTCATTTCAATTTCTTCCTTAAAAATGCAGAATTTCATCACCTATCTTAGCTTCAATGGAAGTCTATCAGTGGGGCTAAATTATCACAAAAGGTTGACAAAACATGCATAAATTTAAGCTTCATCTAGTGTGATCCAGAATAAGGACAGTAACTTCTGTAGATTGATGATTCGAGCTGCAAAAAAAACTACTAAATCATTGGTTCCTCCAGCCATAGTGTAAAGTTTCCATTGGGCATAACTGCATAACAATCATATTTGGAAACAACATAATATAAACAAGATTGCAGAGGATATCAGAACATTTCTACCTGGCTCAAGGATGAAACCTGACTACAAGTTGACTAAACCTCACATGGCATGCCCTACTACACATCATGAGGGACCTTGCACCCCGAGCACGAGCTAATATCAAGGCATGGGCAATTGCTCCCATTCTCCACCAATAGTTTCATCCGGGAACTGCATGCCCTGTTTGGATCACGGTGCCCTGAGATGCCTCATAGGCTACGGGCCGCTCGTGGAGAAGTGTTCGTTTGCTAGATGACACAACCAAGCACAATTATCACAAAATTTGACGCTAGATTAGGGTTCCACAAAAGGGAGTAAACAAGCCCTAACAATGTTCAGGGGACACAAAATATGATTGATTGATGCTTCCAACATGTCATACATTTGTTCACAGGAATCTACTTTCTTATTTCTGAATATACAGTGCCTAGCATCTTTTAGCATACTGCAAAAATTGCAAGGATACTAGACAGGCTTGCTAAATTCCCCAAAACTGCATACTGAGTCAGGGCATAAACCAGATTGGTGGGGAGCCCTCTGAAGTAAATTTTCGCGGAAAGCGACGCACACTACGCGCCCCATTTAGTGTTTTGCGACCATAAACACCCATGTCAGTACTGGAATACTTACTCCCACTGCTTAACGCCAAGGATATGTCGAAGCTAGTATCGTCCAAGTAATAGATGCTACCCAGTTGGAGCCTATTGAACTGAGAGACCTCAACAGCCCTAGAGCAGCCTCGACCAAGCAAGAGCACCCGGCCAGGAAGTGAGTGGAGCTCCACCCAAGAAGCTTCAGAGCCCCCAGCGGGAGCAACCGCAAGGTTCATCTCAAAGATTCTGAACCCATTCTTGCCACGCCTGGCAAGCCGCAGGACCATTAGCAATTTCCCGCGGGACTCCACCAGATAGCGGGACACTGTGCGCGACTTGCGCCTGAGATTATCAGGCCTGTAATCAGCGCGCTTCTGGATCTGGTAGGAGGAACGGGACATCACCAGAGAGGCACCCTCGACGCTGTTGGGCGTGTACACAACTATGTCCTCAGTATTTGACAGGACATGGAAACCTTGCTTCAGCCCATTCTCGTAATAGATGATGTCCTGGATCACATCCAGAGCCACCGCGACACCGCAAGTGATCCAGTGCTCTTTCATTCCCGGCCGCCAGAACGCGATGTTGGAGGCGCTGGAGACATGCGCGGCGGCAAGGCAGTCCTCTGCTGAGGGTGACCCCGAGAAAGTGATGGTGCGGATGACCATGTGGTGCTCGCAGGAGGTGTTCGCCTGGGGAGCGAGCGGGTGGGCAGTCCTGAGCCTGTCGGGGAGAAGAACCGTCGCGCCGGAGAGAAGGTTGACGGCCGCATACCCTCGCCACTGCTCGAAGGCTAGAGCGACCCAACCGCCATCATAGGAGCCACACAAGCGCGCGCCGCGTATGCTCTCCGGGAGGCGTAGGCGGCGTTTGGCCCCCGAGTGGAGGCTGAAGAAGGAGGGCTTGTCGGGGGACGGGAGGAGGAGCCACGGGAGCTGGCGCGGCGCCGGCGGGGCGCCAACAGCCCGCGCGACAGAGCGCCACGCGCGGCAGACGGCAGCGAAGCAGACACGGTCGGCGAGGCAGGCCAGGTCGAGGAAGATGACGCCAAGAAGCTCGGGCGGGACGCCGTCCGACCATTCACGGCGAGGCCTGCGAGCACGGGGCATGGTGGGGGATTTGGGGGCAGCCGCGAAGCGTCTCTCTGACCCGGGGTTAACGCTGCAACACGCCGGAAAAACAAATCTGGAGTCAGACTCTTGTTCAAGCACCGGGCGCTAGGTAGGGTTGACCCCTATGACCAGGCTAGATGCGCCCCTACCCGTGCGGCGTGGAAGACGAGCGACCGGTGAGTCGTGGATGACGAGCACCAGGCGCCGTATGCCGGGGAGGAGAGGGAGGAGCACGGCCGGAGCTGCAAGATCCAGGCGCGAGGTTGCCGGATCTGCGGGCTCCGGGTCTCGGGAGGCCGGATGAGGACGAGAAGGATATGGCGGCGGCGATGGCGGCGGCGCCGTACGCGCCCCTGCTCCTGGGTTTTTCTCGAAGAAGTTAGGTGAGATGGGGGAGAAAGAGAACTGACTAGTGGGTCGCTCGGTCGGTGCTAAGAGCATCTCCGATAGCATACACACATTTTAGCTACACAAAATCCCTAGCGCTTTTTCCCTCAAACAAAATCCCTAAAACTTTTTTTCTTCTCCAATTCGCACAGCCACAACACTCACCCAATTACAACGTCACGGGAATGTATCCGGTACACCCGCACCTATGGTGCTATCGATGCACCGGATACCATGAAATGTTTTGAAAAATTTGAAAAAAAATTCTAACACGTTAACGTAACATCAACGTATGATGTCATAAAAATTCATGCAGAAATTTGAAATATTTTTTGAGCAACAAAAATGACAAATTTGATATCAGTGTGATAATGGACCAACTCTAAAACCCAAGTCATGTTATGTACTATTTAATGTTGAATTTGTCTTTTTTTCGAGTTATATTTTGAATTTGAACTTGAATTTTTGTGACAGCCTACATTGATGTTGTATGAGTGTGCTAATTTTTTTCGAAATTTTTTGAATGTTTTAAAAATATAATGTGAGTTCGGTGCACCGGTAGCACCACAAACTCCAGTGCATCAGATATTTTCACACGTCACGGACTACTCACTCATGGTCCACCCAACCATAGCCTCAAAACAGCGATGAAGACCATCCTTGAACAACCCTGCATGCGGTCAAGCTCTTCTTTCATTTATTGTGTGCAGAGCCAGTCCGGAGATTTCGAGGGCCCGAGGCGAAACTAGAACTCGGGGCCCCTTACTATAAACCTCTTTTGGAATATTTGTAGGCCTCATATCAGTTTACACAAATATGTAGATATCTTAAAGATGCATATGTTTCTCATAGTATGACAAAAATAATCAAATAAGGCAATGTATCATGTGCCTCCTTAATCCTTATACATGTTCTTCTTCATAAGTTCTTTTGCTTTTTGATGAAGCATTAGCACCATCTCGTATCTATAATACATAAATAGTTGATCCCCACTAAGTCTAATTTTCTCAACATGCGGCCCGCTACATCACCAAATGTGCCACATCATTATCCATTAAAACTATTTTGTAGCACATGCATACCCCAATTTAATTGTTCCATCTCCAATAGTCCAACGTACATGCATACTCTTTGTTCACATGTAATTACTTTCAAAAATAATAGCTTTCGATTTAGATCATTTTATTCATATAGAACGTATTCAAAATTAATCTTTAAAATCCCGCAACAACGCGCGGGGAAAATCATCTACTTCCTCCATTCCACAATGTAGTGCTTCCTCTATCCACGTGCTTCAACTTTGACCGTAAATTTAACTACCAAGACCGATTGCGGCGGGAGCAAAAATTATATCAGTGAATTTGTATTCGAAAGAAGTTTTTAATTATATAATTTTTTCTTCCGCCGCAGTTGGTCTCGTTGGTTAAATTTATGGTCAAAGTTGGACCTCGAGAAGCGCGGGCGCACTATATTTTGAAATGGAGGGAGTAGTACATAATGAGAACCGTGAGTCCAATTTTATTAACTCTATGAGAAAATCATTGAATAGAAAATTCTATATTATACTACTTGTTATCATATGCAGATTGATAAACATCATGTCCACTTTTACCTCAAGATCCAAGATGATTTTTCTATGGAGAAGAACCATACGAATGGCTTTGAGATAATGCTTTCGCAGCATCACTACAAAACAAAAAAATGATTATCCAGTTAAAACAAATGAGTTCAAGAATTCGGCACAACTTAGTGGTTAATCCCCCTTCAGTAGGCATCATCCCATACTCCTAATTTTCGTAATCAAGCAACAACACCGTGGCTCCTATTTTTCGGATGCAAAGTGTAGATCCTGTTCATCATGACTATAGTTTTTTCCTCTGGTGACAAGGAAGAGTATTAATCTCAAAATCCATACAGCCTTAGAGGATTCGATCAATAACCAAAACAATCCTTACTAGAACCCGAAGACAAGCATACTGGCGTGCTCCTCCTCCATCGCTGCCTGCGGAACTGGCGGTTGCGTCGATTGGGGAATAAGATGTGGGCGTTCTATGATGGGAGGGCTTCGGGAAGAATCGCCAGGCCGCCCGTGTACCTGGCCAGGCCCAGTATCTCCCTGTTGTGTTACGTATGTACTACTCATGTATGGTTTCGACGGCTACCTGATGCGTTGTCTGCCTCTTCGACCATGACCTATCCCAAACCTGGGGTACCTCGGAGGGGGCCCTCGATTATGGGGGCACGGGGCGGCTGCCCCCTGCCCCTCCCCAGGGCCGACCCTGACTATGTGCATAGCCAGCTCCACTAAGGAAGGTATAGCACCGCCGAACACGATCGCGTTCCTATGTTTCCATAGCTCCCACATGACAAGTGTGAAGATAGTCCGAAGGTCCTTGGACCCAATGCCAGTGGTGGCATTGCTGACACATCGAACCACGAGCTTATCATTCGCCATTGGAGCCCATTCTTGTTTGCCTAAAGCCATGCAGAACTACGTCCAGAGGGTCTTTGCAAATACACATGTCAGTAGATCATGCTAGATAGTCTCGTCGCCTTGGGCACAGAAGGGGCGAGTATCCTGGTGCGGCATTCCACGTCTTGCTAAACGATCGGACATCCAACACCTATTCTTGAGAGCTAGCCATAGGAAGAAGCATTGCAGTGAAGCCCTAGATTTCCACGCAAAGTTTGTCGTTGGTATTACCTCTCTTCCTATGAATTTCGATGCATATGGGAATGAACAGAAAATTGTCGATCCCCCTCCCATGACCAGGCAATATCATCCTTCAAACTGTTGTCCAAACGAGTATCTGCTGATACGTCTCCAACATATCTATAATTTATGAAGCATTCATGCCATGTTTACAACAATTTTATATGGTTTTGGTATGATTTGCATGGAACAATCCGGACTGACGTTTTTTAGCAGAACTACCGTGGTGTTGTTTTTTGTGCAGAAATGAAAGTTCTCCAAATGAGCTGAAACTTTTTTATGATTTTTTTGGAACAAAAGAGGCACTAGAAGCTTCATGGGGGGGGCAGAATGTGAAGGAGGTGAGCACAACCCACCATGACGCACTTGGAGCCCTACCCGTGTGCTGGTGGGTTGTGGTCACCTCGAGGCCCATCTTCGCATGAAACTGACGCCAAAAAATCCTATAAATACATAAACCCCCAGAAATAACCCTAGATCAGATGTTCCGCCGCCGCAAGCCTCTGTAGCCACAAAAAACCAATCTAGACCCTATTCTGGCACAAATCATCACCGGTGGCCATCTTCATCATCCCGGCGGCCACCATGATGAGGAGGGGGTAGTCCACCCTCGGGGCTGAGGGTTTGTAGCAGTAGCTATGTGTTTAATCTCTCTCTCTCTCTCTTGTGTTCTTGAGTTGGCACGATCTTGATGTATCGCGAGCTTTGTTAATATAGTTGGATCATATGGTTTTTCTCCCTCTTTATCTTGTTGTGATGAATTGAGTTTTCCCTTTGAGATTTCGTTTTATCGGATTAAATAATTTTATCGATTTGAGAGCAGTTGATGTGTGTCTTGCTATGATTACTCATGGTGACAATTGGGTATCATATTGATTCACTTGATATATGTTTTGGTACTCAACTAGCGGATTCCTGAGGTGACATTGGGGTAATTTATGCATAGGGGTTGATGCACGTTCTCATCTTTGTTTCTCCGGTAGAAATCTCGGGGCACTCTTTGAGATTCTTTGTTTTGGATTGAGTATTATGAATCTGGAATTGTTTGATGCATATCGTATAATCAACTCATGGATACTCGCGGTGACATTGGAGTATCTAGGTGACATTAGAGTTGGTTGATGTATATCATATGGTATTATTTTAGTACAAACTCTTGGATAGATCGATCGGAAAGAATATAGCTTGGTGCTATTCTAGTACAAACTCTAGGATAGATTGATCGGAAAGAATAGCTTTGAGGTGGTTTCGTACCCTACAAACAATTTCTTCTTATGTTCTTTGCTAGATAGGAACTTTGGAGTGATTCTTCATCGCACATTGAGGGATGGTTATATGATCCAATTATATTAGCATTGTTGAGAGATTGCACTAGTGAAAGTACGGACCCTAGGCCTCATTTTCAAGCATTGCAATACCGTTTGTGCTCACTTTTGTTACTTGCTACCTTGCTATTTTTTATTGTTACCATTACAAAAATCAATATCTAATGTCATTACTACGCTTGTATCACCATCTCTTCACCGAAATAGTGCACCTATACAAATTACCATTGTATTTGGTATTTGTTGTCTTCTTTCTTCATGAGAGGTTCATTTGAAGTTGATAACGGTCAATCCACTAGTTTCTGGGAAGATACCTGGCTAGGGGACAATCCGCTTGCGGTTCAGTACTCATCTTTGTATAATATTGTGCATAAGAAAGATGATACAGTTCAATCAGTCCTTGGTTTAACACCTCTGAACATCCAATTCAGGAGGGCCTTGATTGGCGATAAATGGATGGCGTGGCTCCATTTAGTTCGTAGGTTGATGTTGGTCAACCTATCTCATGCGTCTGACGTCTTTAGATGGAGACTAAATACCAATGGGGTGTTCACTGTCAAGTGTATGTATGAAGATCTTATTAACACGGGGCATGTGTTCCGTAGAAAGCATATATGGAAAATCAAAGTACCTTTAAAGATTAAAAATTTTATGTGGTTTGTTCAGAGGGAGGTGATCCTCACCAAAGATAATTTGGCTAAACAAAACTAGAATGGATGTAAGAAGTGTTGCTTTTGTGATAAGGATGAAACAATTCAACATCTTTTTATTTCCTGCCCTTTTGCGACTTTGATTTGGCGCACGGTTCATGTTGCATATAATTTGCCACCACCAACAAGTATCCCAAATTTGTTTGGAAACTGGTTGGTTGGTATCAACAAAATACTTAAGGGTCATATCCGTGTAGGGGTTTGTGCCTTACTTTGGGCAATTTCGAATTGCCGGAATGACTGTGTTTTTAACAGGTCTCACTCTATTAACTTTTTGCAGGTTATCTTCAGAGCCATCACATCGATCCGTATGTGGTCATCACTTCAGCGTGGGGACGCTGGGGGCTCATGGCCTTGGGGTGCAACCGTCTGGAGATGGTTTCACAGGCGTTATTCAACCGGTTTGGCTGGCATGTCACTAATAGATTATGTGGTTAAGTCATGTAATCTTTCGTTTGTACCCACTATTTGTGGTGTTTTCTTTTTCTTTTTGTAGTTTTAGTTGATACTATGTACATTTCAGACCTATTTATTTCCATTTAATAAAATTGGATGTGTGCATCATGATGATGCAGAGGCCGGGGTCTTTCCCCTTTTCGAAAGAAAAAAAGAGATATTTTGTTATTTGGTTGCAGGGTTGTTTGAGAGAGACCATCTACATCCTATGCCTCCCATGAATTGATAAACCTTAGGTCATCCACTTGAGGGAAATTTGCTACTGTCCTACAAAACTCTGCGCTTGGAGGCCCAACATGAGTCTACGAGAACACGTTGTGTAGTAGACATCAAGCTCTTTTCTGGCGCCATTGTCGAGGAGGTGAGTGCTTGAAGGTATATCTTTAGATCTTGCAATTGAATCTTTTTGTTTCTTGTTTTATCACTAGTTTGGTTTATAAAAGAAAACTATAAAAAAGGGAATAGAGGTGGTCTCATATTATTCGTCTTTATCATGTCTTTCTTGAAAATTATGGAAAGGAAAATTATGCTCAATGATAGAGGAAGAATTCAATAAAATGTTTGCTATAAATGATAATCAGGATTGCAATGTTGTTGGTATGGATTCTTTGAATATCCATGATGCTAATGATATGCAAAGCCATAAGCTTGGGGATGCTATGTTTGATGAAGATGATATTTTCCCCCAAGTTTTGATGCGAAAAATTATTATGATGATAGCATGCCTCCTATTTATGATGATTACAATGATGAAAGTGGGTATGAAAGAGTGTCATCTCTAGCAAGTAATGCTCTCACTATTTTGGAGGTTGTGGAATTGTAGCGACCCGACCTCAAACGGTCAAGTCTCTGAGCTTCAGTGTCATCCCTGGATCAGTAATGCTGACACACATAGTACTCGAAGGATTTATAACAGAGTAGCAATCACACACTTATTACATCGAATGTCTCAAAAGAGAACTTATTACAATAATATGGCTTAAGGCCATCTAATACGATAACAGCGGAAGGCTTGGAAGATAAAGTGAGTCCATCAACTCCAACGGCATAGTTGAGCTGCACGGCAACGACCTAACGAACATTACTCCTCGTCAGAAAAGTCTGCAACATAATACGTTGCAGCCCGAAAACGGGTCAGCACATGGAATATGCTGGCAATATAACACAGTAGAGCAAGAACGGAATAATGTTATCACTACATGCATATTTGGCTGGTGGAAAGCTCTATGGTTACAGTTTTTGCGAAAAGCCATTTTTTTCCTACAACAAAGGAATAGATTTTAATTTAACTATCATGGTGGTTGAAACATTGAGAAGGTAACCCCAACTCAATCCCAATTAAAGTAATTAACAACCCAACAATATTAATTAAAAGTGATGAGATACATGTGATAACCCAAGTACTAGATACTCAAGATTGTCCATAACCGGGGACACGGCTAACCATGATTAGATTGTACACTTTGCAGAGGTTTGCGCACTTTTCCCCACAAGACTCGATTGCCTCCGTTGGGTTTCTCGCACTACAAGTTGTTTGAGAAACGGATGACTGAGACACAGTCTTTCAGAAACATTAACTCTCTACTCTGGGTAGACCATACCAAACCTACAAAACCAACTACCTGTTGATCCACCTCTTCAAGAGCTTCACGTAACTTACTCAACTATGCTAGAGCCCATAATAGCTTGTGGCCGCACATGGAAGTTTCTAGCATGAATCATCTCAGTTCCCTTTGAGCCTGGGTGGCGGTCCATAGGAAGATCACACGGGTACCCCGGGATTTCCAAAAAAATACAGACAACACTGGGTTCCCCAGGTGCCTCAATCCACCTAGATGTTAATTTAAGTTGCCACCTTAAGTTGAACCATAACAATCTCACATCTGTCATGGATTTCACTCAAACCCAAACCACGTCTACGAGCATAGCATAGCAATATAAGCAACGCGTAGAAGTAACTCCCAAGGGTTTGATAGTAACAGGGCAATAGGTTCTACCTCAATATCTACTTCCCAACCCACAAGTTAATGACATCCTAATCATGCAATGTTTGGGGTGTGAAACTAATGGACAAAAACTGGGTATGAAAAGAGTATGATCAATGTGTTACTTGCCTTGCTGACGATCCGCGAAACCTAGAGACTCCAAATAACACGCTTCGCACTCCGGGAATTCTATCGCAAACAAACAATAGCATACATAAGCAACAAGCAAAAGATGCACAGGCAACTCAAATAAGAGAGGTTAACCAAAAAGTTCAACTTAAGAACTTCGGTTTGCAAAAAGAATCAAATCAAACGGAGCAACGAAACTCAAACGGCGAAAGAAACAAGACCTGTTTACTAATCTGAACTAAGGTCAAATTTTACAGTTTAAAAATCTTGTTTAAGTTGATTAAGCGGAAAGAGGGTCTCGAGACGAAGATCTAGGCGCTTGAATCGCCTGATTCGGACTAACGAGCGAAAAGATAAATAGAAACGAAAATTAGATCAGAAATCGCGATCGAGAATAATCGCGGAAAAATCCGATAAAAGAAAACTGATGAACAGACTAACGAACGAGCGTTCGTTAGTCGTAACTAACAGGTGAAACCCGTTCGTTTAAACGAACGTATGGACGAATGTTTGCTAATTAGAAGAACCGAGAAAAACCGGCGAACCGATCTAAAAAAACGAATGGTTTTTAGAAAAAAAACCGGGGGCGGCGGATCGGCGCGTTACCTCTCCGGCGAGGCAACTCCGGCGGGGCGAGGCTCGGGCGGCGGGCTTGCGGGGCGGCGGCGCGGCTCAGCGGCGCGGGGCAGGCGGCGCAGGCGGCTTGCGGCGGCGGGGCTGGTGAGGGGCTGCTGCGGCGGCGACTTGGGGCTCCAGGGGGGCCGGGGTGGTATTTAAAGGGGGGGAGAGGCGGCGGCGGCTCTGACTTGGGGAGGGGGTCAGGCGGCGGCGGCGGCTCGGACTCTCCCGAGTCCGGCGACGGCACGGGACACGGAGGCGGTGGCGCGGGCAGGCCGGCCTGGCTCGGCTGGGCTTCGACCCAGTCGGGCGCGGAGAGTTTTTTTTAAAATAATTTCGCCGAACAGAAAAAAAATCCTAGAAATTAAAATAAAAATCTAAAAATGCCAAAACAAATTTTCACCGTCTAAATGAAATATTTAGAACGAGATGAACATTTTCTTGGCCCTAAAATGCAATTTTGAAAACGTGCAATTTTTCTAATGCAAATGAAATCCGAATAAAATCAAATAAATGATTTTAATATTTTTCCTCGAATATTTCAATTATTTTGGAGAAGTCATATTATCTCCTCTCATTTATTTTAACATGAAATATTTTTCGGAGAGAAAAATAATTAAAATCAAAAATCCTCGTTTCAATATTTGGTAAAAATCAAATATGAAAACCGGGAAATCCCCAACTCTCTCCGAGGGTCCTTGAGTTGCTTAGGATTTCGAGGATTACGGAATAAGAAATGTAATACAATATGATATGCATGAATGACCTATGTATAACATTCTAAATTGAAAATTTGGGATGTTACAAACCTACCCCCCTTAAGATGAATCTCGCCCTCGAGATTCGGGTTGGCTAGAAAATAGGTGTGGGTGGTCTTTGCGGAGATCATCCTCTCGTTCCCAGGTGGTTTCATCCTCGGTATGGTGGCTCCACTGAACTTTGCAAAACTTGATAACCTTGCTGCGGGTGACTCGGCTGGCAAACTCAAGAATCTTAACTGGCTTCTCCTCATAAGTCAAATCACCGTCCAATTGAATCGCCTCCAAGGGTACTATATCTCTTAACAGTATATCGGCCATCTCAGCATGACACTTCTTCAACTGTGAAACGTGGAACACATCATGAACTCCTGACAATCCCTCAGGTAATTCCAACTTGTAGGCAACTTCTCCCATCCGTTCCAAAACACGATACGGTCCTACAAATCTCGGGGCTAACTTTCCCTTAACTCCAAAACGTTTCACTCCTTGCAAGGGTGATACTCGCAGATATGCTCTATCTCCAATTTCATAGGTTACCTCCTTGCGTTTCGAGTCTGCGTAACTCTTCTGCCTGGACTGAGCAATCTTCAGTCTATCATGAATCAATTTAACCTTCTCCTTAGACTCCTTGATCAAGTCTGGTCCAAACAACTGTCGGTCTCCTACTTCATCCCACATCAACGGCGTTCTGCACCTTCATCCATACAAGGCTTCGAACTGTGCCATCTTCAAACTAGCTTGGTAGCTATTGTTGTATGAGAATTCTGCGTAAGGCAAATTGTCATCCCAGCTAGATCCATAATCTAGCGCATAGGCTCTCAACATGTCCTCCAAAATCTGATTGACTCTCTCAGTCTGTCCATCTGTCTGCGGGTGAAACGTTGTACTGAACTCCAATCTCGTTCCAAAGTCTGATGTAACTGATGCCAAAACTTTGAAGTAAATTGTGTTCCTCTATCTGATACGATGGTCCTCGGAACTCCATGTAGACATACAATCCTGGACATATATATCTTGGCTAACTTCGCACTTGTATAGGTGGTTTTCACTAGGATAAAGTGAGCCACTTTGATCAAGCGATCAACTACTACCCATATAGAATCATATCCTGATTTGGTTCTGGGCAACCCAGTGATAAAGTCCATGCCAAGTTTATCCCACTCCCACTCGGGTATCGGCATAGGCTGTAACAATCCTACTGGCTTTTGATGCTCTGCCTTTACTTTCTGACATACATCACATATGGCTACATACTCGGCAATATCCTTCTTCATACCAGTCCACCAGAAAGTTCCTTCAAATCCAAATACATCTTGGTGTTTCTGGGGTGTATCGAGTATGGTGAGTCATGAGCCTCCTAAAGTATTAACTTCCTGATCTCTGGGTTATTGGGCACATAAACTCGGTCCTCAAACCATAAGGTATCGTGTTCATCCTCACGAAAACCTTTGGCCTTTCCTTTGCTCATCTTCTCCTTTATCTCGACAATCTCTTTGTCATCCTTCTGAGCCTCCCGAATCATACCCAACAATGTCGACTGAACCTCCATTGTTGCAACAAAACCTCTAGGAACAATCTCTAATCGAAGTTCCATGATATCCTCTGCTAACTCCTTTGGTAATCCCGTACTCTCTAGGATATTAGCATAAATCTTTCGGCTCAAGGCGTCTGCTACGACATTGGCCTTTCCTGGATGATAGTGCAGCTTCAGGTCATAATCCTTTATAAGCTCCAACCATCTCCTCTGCCTAAGGTTCAGTTCCTTCTGTGTGAAGATGTACTTCAAACTCTTATGATCCGTGTACACATCACAATGGTTTCCAATAAGGTAATGTCTCCAAGTCTTCAATGCATGCACTACTGCTGCTAGCTCCAAATCATGAGTGGCATAGTTCAACTCATGAGGTTTTAGTTGTCGTGAGGCATACGAAACAACTCTTCCGTCCTGCATAAGCACACATCCAAGTCCTAAGCGAGAGGTGTTGCAATACACTTGGAACTCCTTATGTATATCTGGCAGTGTTAGTACTGGGGCTGTAGTCAAACGTTTCTTCAACTCCTGGAAACTTGCCTCGCAATCTTCTGTCCATTTAAACTTAGTATCCTTCTTCAATAGTTCAGTCATTGGCTTCGCAATCTTGGAAAAATTCTCAATGAATCTCCGGTAGTATCCTGCAAGTCCAAGGAAACTGCGGACCTCACTAACTGAAGTGGCTGCCAACCATTCAGTGACTGACTGAACCTTGCTGGGGTCTACTGCTATACCTTCTCCTGATATAACATGTCCAAGGAATCCGACTTCCTTCAACCAAAACTCGCATTTGCTGAACTTAGCATACAACTGGTGTTCCCTGAGTTTTTCGAGAACTAAGCGCAAATGCTCCTTGTGCTCCTCTTCATTCTTCGAGTATACCATAATATCATCAATAAACACCACAACACACTTGTCCAAATACTCCATGAACACCTTGTTCATCATGCTCATGAAGTATGTAGGGGCGTTAGTCAGTCCAAACGACATGAGCGTATACTCATATAATCCATACCGCGTGGTGAACGCTGTCTTTGGCATATCCTTCTCTCGGATTTTTAACTGATGGTATCCCGATCGTAGATCGATCTTCGAGAACACTTTAGCTCCTTGCATCTGATCAAACAGATCATTGATCATCGGTAGTGGGTACTTGTTCTTAATCGTCACTTCATTCAAGGCTCGATAATCAACAACCATCCTTAGGGATTTATCCTTCTTCTCAACCAAAAGCACCGGGGCTCCCCAAGGTGATGAACTCCTTTGAATCTAACCTTTCTCCAATAACTCCTTGATTTGTTTCTTAATTTCCTCCAGATCATTTGCGAGCATCCGATAGGGTCTCTTGGATATTGGCCCTGTACCTGGCAATAGCTCTATCAAAAACTCAATGTCTCTATCCGGTGGCATGCCTGGTAACTCCTCTGGGAAAACATCCAGGAAATCCTTCACTACAGGCACTTCCTCCTGAACAACTCCCGTGAGGGCATTCACTTGGCTCCTCCTAGGCATATGCCTATATACATACTTAATCCTTTTTCCCTCCGAGGTGGTGAGATAAATCGACTTACTAGCACAGTCAATACTTCCTCCATACTTTGACATCCAGTCCATACCTAATATCACATCCAATCCTTGTGACTCCAAGATAATTAGGTCGGACGGAAAAACATGTGTGCCAATGGTTAGGGGTATCTGGTCGCACCATCGGCTAGCCATGTACTCTGCTCCAGGTGAACTCACTAAGAGAGGGGTCCTAAGGGTTTGGGTTGGTAGTTTAAACTTATCCACGAATCTCCTTGATATGTATGAATGCGATGCACCAGTATCAAAAAGAACAAGAGTGGTAAATGACTTAACCAAAAACTTACCTATTACCGCGTCCGGCTGCTCTTCAACCTCCTCCATGTTAATGTGGTTCACTTGTCCTTTGTTGAATGGATTAGGCTTCTTCCCAGCGCTCCCATTTCCATTTCCATTCCTTCCTTCAGGGTAATCATTGGCATAGTGCCATGTCTTCCCGCACTTAAAGCAAGTAACTTGACTTAGGTCTCTTTTGGCGGGTGTGGCTGGGTTGGAGCGGTTCTGATTGTTGTTAGCTCCGTTCCCATTTCCATTCTTAGCACCATTGTGGTTATGCGATCCTCCTCCAGTGTGGTTGTGACCTCCATGGTTATGAACAAGTCCTCCCGAGTTCGCGGTTAGGCGAGGCTTCTACTGAGCTCCTGAGTTATACTTCACTTGTCCGTACTTCCTCTTACGGTTCTCAATCTGCTGCTGCTTCCCTTTAATCATAAGAGCCTTATCTACCAACTCCTGGTGGTTGTTGAAGGTTGCTACAATCAACTGCATGCTCATCTCATCATTCAGCCCTTCCATAAAAAAACCGACGGCAGCGGATCGACGCGTTACCTCTTCGGCGAGGCAACTCCGGCGAGGCGAGGCTCGGGCGACGGCGCGGCTCGGCGGCGCGGGGTAGGCGGCAAGCGGTAGCGCGGGCGGCGGCAAGCGGCGGCGGGGCTGGCGAGGGGCTGCTGCGGCGGCGAGTTGGGGCTCCAGGGGGGCCCCGGGGTGGTATTTAAAGGGGGGAGAGGCGGTGACGGCTCCGACTTGGGGAGGGGGTCGGGCGGCGGCGGCGGCTCGGACTCTCCCGAGTCCGGCGGCGGCACGGGACGGGGAGGCGGTGGCGCGGGCAGGCCGGCCTGGCTCGGCTGGGCTTCGGCCCAGTCAGGCGCGGAGAGTTTTTTTAATAATTCCGCCGAATAGAAAAAAATCCTAGAAAATAAAATAAAAATCTAAAAATGCCAAAACAAATTTTCACCGTCTAAATGAAATATTTAGAACGAGATGAACATTTTCTTGGCCCTAAAATGCAATTTTGAAAACGTGCAATTTTTCTAATGCAAATAAAATCCAAATAAAATCAAATAAATGATTTTAATATTTTTCCTCCAATATTTCAATTGTTTTGGGGAAGTCATATTATCTCCTCTCATTTATTTTAACATGAAATATTTTTTGGAGAGAAAATAATTAAAATAAAAAATCCTCGTTTCAATATTTGATAAAAATCAAATATGAAAACCGGGAAATCCCCAACTCTCTCCGAGGGTCCTTGAGTTGCTTAGGATTTCGAGGATTGCGAAACGAGAAATGCAATACAATATGATATGCATGAATGACCTATGTATAACATTCCAAATTGAAAATTTGGGATGTTACGGGAATCTTATTGTAATAATTATTGAAGTGGTTTTGGAGAGGTCGTGACTTTATTTAGTGATGAATCCACTATTCTGTAAGACGTTTCAATTGATTATGACAACAAAGTTGCTATCTATGATGATTATTATGATGACATATATGATATAAAGAATAATTATAAACATGAAACTTGTCATCATGATTTTAATTTTCAATCCTATGATAGTTATTTTGTTGAGTTTGCTCCCACTACTATTCATAAGAATAAATTTTCTTATGTGGAGAGTAATAAAATTTCTATGCTTGTGGATCATGAAAGGAATGCTTTATGTGATAGTTACATTGTTGAAATTCATTCATGATGCTACTGAAAATTACTATGAGGGAGGAACATATGCTTCTACATATCTCAATAATATTAAGTTTCCTCTCTATGTGTTGAAAATCATGAAGTTATGTTTGTTTTGCCTTCTTATGCTAGTTGATTCTTGCTCCCATGAATTTTTTGCGCACAAAATTCCTATGCATAGGAAGTGGGTTAGGCTTAAATGTGCTTGCCATGTGTTTCATGGTGCTCTTTTTATGCTTCAATTCTTATCTTTTATGTGAGCATCATTGAAATCATCATGCCTAGGTAAAAAGGCATAAAAGAAAAGCGCTTGTTGGGAGACAACCCAACATTTACACCTACTGTTCTAGTGTGGTCACATGATTAAGCTATTGTAGTAATCATGTTTTATAACTTTTGTTTCAATAAAGTGCCAAGTAAAGCCTTTGGGATAGTGTGGATGATAGTTGATTTGATTCTGTGCAAAAATAGAAACTTTTGCTTACAGTAACAGAATTGTTTAAATTCACTGGGACGTGTTAAGTTCTGAATGTTTTATAGATGATTAGTATACAAATTGCCTATGATGTCCTAATTTTTCAGAATTTTTTGAGTGAGAGAAGTATGGTCATTGTCCAGATCATTACAGACTGTCTTGTTTAGACAGATTGTTGTTATGTTTGAATTGTTTGCATATGTTTGCTTGTTTAATGATTCTATTTGAGGATAGGAATATTAAATATACAAAGGAATTTAGTATGCAATGTTAAATAATAATTTTAGTGCTTTGTTACAGTAGAGAGTGATAAGGTTTTGAGTTGATTTATACTAACTTATCTCACGAGTTCTTGTTGAGTTTTGTGTGGATGAAGTTTTTAATATTTAGGGAAATCGTGATATAAAATGAATTAAGGAGACACAAAAGCTCAAGCTTGGGGATGCCCAAGGAATCCCAAGATAACATTTCAAGAAGTCTCAAGCATCGAAGCTTGGGGATGCCTCGATAGGCATCCCACCTTTCTTCATCAACAATTATCGGTTAGTATCGGTTGAGCCTAAGTTTTTGATTCTTCACATGAGTTGTGCTATTCTTGGAATGTCATTTTATTTTGGTTTGCTTGCTATTTTAATAAAATACTTAGATCTGAAAGTTTTTAAATGGGAGAGAATCTTCATATAGCTACCCATTTACTTAATTACTCGCTTGATCTTCACTTATATCTTTTTGGAGTAGTTTGTTGAACACTCTCATGCTTCACTTGTATTATTTTGAGAGTTGATACTAGTGATGACAATTTGTACAAGCTTTGAAATTGGTCCTGATATGATGAATATTCAAGAAGAATATAATAAAAAACTTTCATGTAGATCATTGGATATGATAAGTTTGATTGCTTGCAATAGTTTTGTGATAAGGAGATAATAATATGTGAGTCATGTTGGTGAGTAATTGTGCTTTAGTAAGAATATTACTAATATTACCACCGATCCGAGATCCACAGCTAGGGACCCCCTACCCCGAGGTCTGTCGATTTTGCCACCGACACTGGTGCTTTCATTGAGAGTTCTGATGTGAGGTCAACAAAGGATCGATGGGATTGTCAGTCAATGACTCCGAGGGCACTGTTTCCGTGCTTGAAACCCCCATCGCCGGATCGCACCCTCTCCTTCACGAGTAAGGAGCGATCCATGACCTTTTTCCCGCCCCAGCCGACCCCCCCATAGAGGGCGAAGGGCTGAGGTGCTTTTTAGAGAGCAACTCCGACATTGACCTACTAGAAACAAACGACAAGTTTGATCTTCAAATCAGCTCGGCCGATCCGGCAACTACGTGTCCCTCATAGGACAAGAACATCGGGGCTTCAAGCCCGCAGTCCATGGAGATCGAAGATTCTCTCCCACCCACCTCCCGCATTGAATATCGCCTCGGTAATTCGGGCCCCTCCGATGTCTGGGATCTGGCCTATGTGCAATAGCTACCTGAGAATCGATCATGCAGTTCTGGGCTAGGTTTTTATCCGTCAAAAACAACATACCGAATTACCGAGACTTTGAAATAATAGCAGCCTTTCAGCGTGGATGCAAAGATAAAGGCGTCTCGAACGCCCTGATCAGCCGCTGTGTTCAAACACTCCCGGAGCTATCCGATCTGGTGGCGAAATTCCGTGATATTGAAGATGCCTGGTTTGCCCAGAAAAATCAGATTCGATCTATGGCAACAAATTGAAGTGTGACAAGCTCGCACCTCATCATGAGCTCCGCGCATAGCGCACATTAGTCGAGCGACCTCAGAAGAATAAGAAAGTCGATGGCCGCTCCAGGACCACCTCAATGGCCTCCTGGATAAGCCATGCTTGATCCACTCTATTTCGCTAAACACATGCCCAACCCACAACCTTCGTGATTGCTGGGTGATGAGGCAAGTGGCCAGGGGAGGCCTAACCCTCATCACTGGCACGCCTAGGTATGTAAAGGAGTCCTCGGGCGGTGACGAGGTCCTGATGATCTACAAAACATTCACGTCCAATAATCATAGGAAGCGGGCTCTCCGGGAAGTCAATTCTATCTGGCAAGTAACAGCTCGGGGTGTGTGGATAAACACACCAATCACTTTTGATCATAAATATCAGCCGAGGTCCACCCCGAATAGATGCCTCGCCGCACTTGTTCCTGACCCAATTATGGGCAGCTGTCGTCTTCGGAAAGTGCTCATGGACAGAGGAAACAGCTTAAACACACACACACACACACACACTATGGACATGATGCAAATCAATAAATCGCACATCGAACAAAGCCATACCACCTTTAAAGGCATAATACCGAGATGAGAAGCATGTTGCAGTGGAAAATTCACCTTGGATGTGGTCTTCAGAATGCCCGATAACTTCCGATCCGAAGAAGTGATGTTCCATATTGCCCCTTTCAAAAGCAGCTATCATGGCCTCCTGGGACAAGATGCCTTCTCAAGGTTTCAAGCAATTCCACACTACAGTTACATGAAGCTCAAAAATGCCGGGCCCAAATGGGATCAGTACCATCTCAAGTGACCTCGACAGAGAACTCAAAGCGGAAAACAAAACGACATCACTTGCCCTAGAGTCCCTATCTGAAGCACTCGTGGTCGAGGAATTAACATCACTACGAGCCAAAGTTGATTGGGATAATATCATCCTCGATAAGTGGCTGAATTCGACCTCATTCAATCCGGCCGACGACATAGTCAAATTTCAAGTACACCCTATGGACCCAGCTAAAACGGCGTCAATTGGCGCAAACCTTGAGTCGGAGATTGATGAGGCCTTACGCAACTTCCTTAGGGAAAACTGGGATATATTTGTCTGCCATCCTTCGGATATGCCAGGGATACCCCGCAGACTTGCCGAGCATAGCTTGAATATGTTGAAGGGCTACAAGCCTATCAAACAAGCACTTTGACGCTTATGTGAGCCCAAGCGTCAAGCAATGGGCGAAGAATTGGCAAACTTCTTGAGGCCGGATTCATAAGAGATATAAAACACCCCGAATGGCTCGCCAATCTGGTCATGGTACCCAAGAAGGATAGGTCCTGGCATCTGTGTAATGATTTTAAAGACCTCAACAAAGCTTGCCGCAAGGACCCCTTCCCATTACCACACATTGATCAGATCATGGACGCCACATCGAGGTACAAATCAATTCTGCTTTCTAGACGCCTACTCGGGGTATCATCATCGGAAAGACCGTTGAGGCCTACGTCAACGATGTGGTTGTCAGAACTAAACATGTCAGGAAACTGGTTGACAACCTCTGCAATACATTCACCAGCCTGCGGGAATATCAAATTAAGTTCAACCCGGAGAAATGTATCTTTGGCGTACTAATGTCTACTACGCAACTTTATTCTTGTAGACACGTGTTGGGCCTCCAAGCTCAGAGTTTTGTAGGACAGTAGCAATGTTCCCTCAAGTGGATGACCTAAGGTTTATCAATCCGTGAGAGGTGTAGGATGAAGATGGTCTCTCTCAAACGACCCTGCAACTAAATACAAGAAATCTCTTGTGTCCCCAACACACCCAATACAATGGCAAATTGTATAGGTGCACTAGTTCAGCAAAGAGATGGTGATAAAACTGTAATATTGATGGTAGAATTATATTTTTATAATCTGAATAAATAAAACCAGTAAGGTAGCAAATAGTAAATGGGCACAAAAATGGTATTGCAATGCTTAAAAACAAGGCCCAGGGTCCATACTTTCACTAGTGCAATCTCTCAACAGTGTTAATATAATTGGATCATATAACTGTCCCTCAACGTGCAACGAAGAATCACTCCAAAGTTCCTATCTAGCGGAGAACACAAGACGAAATTGTTTGTGTTGGAAATATGCCATAGAGGCAATAATAAATTAGTTATTATTATATTTCCTTATTCATGATAATCGTTTATTATCCATGCTAGAATTGTATTGATAGGAAACTCAGATACATGTGTGGATACATAGACAACACCATGTCCCTAGTAAGCCTCTAGTTGACTAGCTCGTTGATCAATAGATGGTTACGGTTTCCTGACCATGGACATTGGATGTCATTGATAACGGGATCACATCATTAGGAGAATGATGTGATGGACAAAGACCCAATCCTAAGCCTAGCACAAGATCATGTAGTTCGTATGCTAAAGCTTTTCTAGTGTCAAGTATCATTTCCTTAGACCATGAGATTGTGCAACTCCCGGATACTGTAGGAGTGCTTTGGGTGTGCCAAACGTCACAACGTAACTGGGTGGCTATAAAGGTACACTACAGGTATCTCCGAAAGTGTCTGCTGGGTTGGCACGAATCAAGACTGGGATTTGTCATTCCGTGTAAACGGAGAGGTATCTCTGGGCCCACTCGGTAGGACATCATCATAATGTGCACAATGTGATCAAGGAGTTTATCACGGGATGATGTGTTACGAAATGAGTAAAGAGACTTGCCGGTAACGAGATTGAACAAGGTATCGGGATACCGACGATCGAATCTCGGGCAAGTATCGTACCGCTAGACAAAGGGAATTGTATACGGGATTGATTAAGTCCTTGACATCGTGGTTCATCCGATGAGACCATCGTGGAACATGTGGGAGCCAACATGGGTATCCAGATCCCGTTGTTGGTTATTGACCGGAGAGTCATCTCGGTCATGTCTGCATGTCTCCCGAACTCGTAGGGTCTACACACTTAAGGTTCGGTGACGCTAGGGATATTAGTATGCGGTAACCCGAAAGTTGTTCGGAGTCCCGGATGGGATCCCGGACGTCACGAGGAGTTCCGGAATGGTCCGGAGGTAAAGATTTATATATGGGAAGTCTTGTTTTGGTCGCCGGAAAAGTTTCGCGCATTATCGGTATTGTACCGGGAGTGCCGAAAGGGGTCCGGGGGTCCACCAAGGGGGTCCACCTGCCCCGGGGGGCCACATGGGCTGTAGGGGTGTGTGCCTTGGCCTATATGGGCCAAGGGCACCAGCCCCAAGAGGCGCATGCGCCAAGAGATAAGGGAAAGGAAGAGTCCTAAAGGGGGAAGGCACCTCCTGGGTGCCTTGGGGAGGATGGACTCCTCCCTGGCCGCACCCTTCCTTGGAGGAAGGGCCAAGGCTGCGCCCCCCCCCCTCTCCCTTGGCCCTGTATATAGTGGGGGGAAGGGAGGTCAGCAACACCTAAGCCCTGGCGCCTCCCTCTCCCTCCCATGACACATCTCCCTCCTCCCGCAGCGCTTGGTGAAGCCCTGTTGGAATCCCGCTACTTCCACCACCACGCCGTCGTGCTGCTGGATCTCCATCAACCTCTCCTTCCCCCTTTCTAGATCAAGAAGGAGGAGAAGTCGCTACTCCGTACGTGTGTTGAACGCGGAGGTGCCGTCCGTTCGGCGCTAGGATCATCGGTGATTTGGATCACGACGAGTACGACTCCATCAACCCCGTTCTCTTGAACGCTTCCACGCGTGATCTACAAGGGTATGTAGATCCTCCTCCATCATTGCTAGATGACTCCATGGATAGATCTTGGTGACACGTAGGAAAATTTTGAATTTATGCTACGTTCCCCATCAGTGGCATCATGAGCTAGGTCTATGCGTAGTTTCTATGCACGAGTAGAACACAAAGTAGTTGTGGGCGTTGATTTTGTTCAATATGCTTACCGTTACTAGTCCAATCTTGATTCGGTGGCATTGTGGGATGAAGCGGCCCGGACCGACCTTACACGTACTCTTACGTGAGACTGGTTCCACCGACTGACATGCACTAGTTGCATAAGGTGGCTAGCGGGTGTCTGTCTCTCCCACTTTAGTCGGATCGGATTCGATGAAAAGGGTCCTTATGAAGGGTAAATAGCAATTGGCATATCACGTTGTGGTTTTTGCGTAGGTAAGAAATGTTCTTGCTAGAAACCCATAGCAGCCACGTAAAACATGCAAACAACAATTAGAGGACGTCTAACTTGTTTTTGCAGGGTATGCTATGTGATGTGATATGGCCAAAAGGATGTGATGAATGATATATGTGATGTATGAGATTGATCATGTTCTTGTAATAGGAATCACGACTTGCATGTCGATGAATATGACAACCGGCAGGAGCCATAGGAGTTGTCTTAATTTATTTATGACCTGTGTGTCAACATAAATGTCATGTAATTACTTTACTTTATTGCTAACCGTTAGCTATAGTAGTAGAAGTAATAGTTGGCGAGGCAACTTCATGGAGACACGATGATGGAGATCATGATGATGGAGATCATGGTGTCATGCCGGTGACGATGATGATCATGGAGCCCCGAAGATGAAGATCAAAAGGACCAATATGATATTGGCCATATCATGTCACTATTTGATTGCATGTGATGTTTATCATGTTTATACATCTTATTTGCTTAGAACGACGGTAGTAAATAAGATGATCCCTCACTAAAATTTCAAGAAGGTGTTCCCCCTAACTGTGCACCGTTGCGAAAGTTCGTCGTTTCGAAGCACCACGTGATGATCGGGTGTGATAGATTCTTACGTTCGAATACAACGGGTGTTGACGAGCCTAGCATGTACAGACATGGCCTCGGAACATAGGCGAAACACTTAGGTTAAATTGACAAGCCTAGCATGTACAGACATGGCCTCCGGAACACAAGAGACCGAAAGGTCGAGCATGAGTCGTATGGTAGATACGATCAACATGAAGATGTTCACCGATGATGACTAGTCCGTCTCACGTGATGATCGGACACGGCCTAGTTGACTCGGATCATGTAATCACTTAGATGACTGGAGGGATGTCTATCTGAGTGGGAGTTCATAAGATGAACTTAATTATCCTGAACATAGTCAAAAGGTCTTCGCAAATTATGTCGTAGCTCGCGCTTCAGTTCTACTGTTTAGATATGTTCCTAGAGAAAATTTAGTTGAAAGTTGATAGTAGCAATTATGCGGACTAGGTCCGTAAACTGAGGATTGTCCTCATTGCTTCATAGAAGGCTTATGTCCTTAATGCATCACTCAGTGTGTTGAATCTCGAACGTCGTCTGTGGATGTTGCGAACATCTGACATACACATTTTGATAACTACGTGATAGTTCAGTTAAACGGTTTAGAATTGAGGCACCGAAGACGTTTTGAAACGTCGTGAAACATATGAGATATTTTGAGGGCTGAAATTGGGATTTCAGGCTCGTGCCCACGTCAAGAGGTATAAGACCTCCGACTATTTTCTTAGCCTACAAACTAAGGGAGAAAAGCTCAACTGTTGAGCTTGTGCTCAGATTGTCTGAGTACAACAATCATTTGAATCGAGTGGGAATTGATCTTCCAGATGAAATAGTGATGGTTCTCCGAAGTCATTACCACCAAGCTGCTTGAGCTTCGTGATGAACTATAATATATCAGGGACATATATGATGATCCTTGAGATATTCGCGATGTTTGACACCACAAAAGTAGAAATCAAGAAGGAGCATCAATTGTTGATGGTTGGTGAAACCACTAGTTTCAAGAAGGGCAAGGGCAAAAAGGGATACTTCATGAAACGGCAAATCAGCTGCTGCTCTAGTGAAGAAACCCAAGGTTGAACCCAAACCCGAGACTAAGTGCTTCTGTAATAAGGGGAACAACCACTGGAGCAGAATTACCCTAGATACTTGTTAGATAAGAAGGCTGGCAAGGTCGATAGAAGTATATTGGATGTATTATGTTAATGTGTACTTTACTAGTACTCCTAGTAGCACCAGGGTATTAGATACCGGTTCGATTGCTAAGTGTTAGTAACTCGAAATAAAAGCTACGGAATAAACGGAGACTAGCTAAAGGTGGTGACGATTGTTGGAAGTGTTTCCAATGTTGATATGATCAAGCATCGCACGCTCCCTCTACCATCGAGATTGGTGTTTGCGTTGAGCATAGACATGATTGGATTATGTCTATCGCAATACGGTTATTCATTTAAGGAGAATAACGGTTACTCTGTTTATTTGAATAATACCTTCAATGGTCTTGCACCTAAAATGAATGGTTCATTGAATCTCGATCATAGTGATACACATGTTCATGCCAAAAGATATAAGATAGTAATGATAGTACCACCTACTTGTGGCACTGCCACTTAAGTCATATCGGTATAAAACGCATGAAGAAGCTCCATGTTGATGGATCTTTGGACTCACTCATTTTTGAAAGGATTGAGACATGCGAACCATGTTTGTTGGTAGATATGCATGAAGAAACTCTATATAGATGGATCGTTTGGACTCACTTGATTTTGAATCACTTGAGACATGCAAATCATACCACATGGGCAAGATGACTGAAAGCCTCGTTTTCAGTAAAATGGAACTAGAAAGCAACTTGTTGGAAGTAATACATTTTGATGTGTGCAGTCCAATGAGTGCTGAGGCGTGTAGTGGATATCGTTATGTTCTTACTTCACAGATGATATGAGTAGATGTTGAGTATATTTACTTGATGAATCACAAGTCTGAATTATTGAAAGGTTCAAGTAATTTCAGGGTGAAGTTGAAAGATCGTCATGACAAGAGGATAAAATATCTATGATATGATCATAGAGATGAATATCTGAATTACGAGTTTGGCACAGAATTAAGACATTGTGGAAATTGTTTCACAAACCTGAACCATTGATGGTGTCCGAACATCATAACTGCACCCTATTGGATATGATGCATACCATGATGTCTCTTATCGAATTACCGTGATAGTTTATGGGTTAGGCATTAGAGACAACCACATTCACTTTAAATAGGGCACCATGTAATTCCGATGAGATGACACCATATGAACTATGGTTTAGAGAAACCTAAGCTGTCATTTCTTAAAAGTTTGGGGCTGCGACGCTTATGTGAAAAAGTTTCAGGCTGATAAGCTCGAACCCAAAGCGGATAAATGCATCTTCATAGGACACCCAAAACAGTTGGGTATACCTCCTGTCTCAGATCCGAAAGCAATAAGGGATTGTTTCTAGAATCGGGTCCTTTCTCGAGGAAAAGTTTCTCTCGAAAGAATTGAGTGGGAGGATGGTGGAGACTTGATGAGGTTATTGAACCGTCTCTTCAACTAGTGTGTGGCAGGGCACAGGAGTTGTTCCTGTGGCACCTACACCAATTGAAGTGGAAGCTTATGATAGTGATCATGAAACTTCAGATCAAGTCACTACCAAACCTCGTGGGATGACAAGGATGCGTACTACTTCAGAGTGGTACGTAATCCTGTCTTGGAAGTCATGTTGCTAGACAACAATGAACCTACGAGCTATGGAGAAGCGATGGTGGGCCCGGATTCTGATAAATGGCTCGAGGCCATATAATCCGAGAGAGGATCCATATATGAAAACAAAGTGTAGACTTTGGGAGAACTACTTGATGGTCGTAAGGCTGTTAGGTACATATGGATTTTAAAAGGAAGACGGACAACGATGGTAGGTATTACCATTAAGAAAGCTCGACTTGTCGTTAAGATGTTTTCCGACAAGTTCAAGGAGTTGACTGCGATGAGACTTTCTCACTCGTAGCGATGCTAAGAGTCTGTTGGAATTATATTAGCAATTACTGCATTATTTGTGAGATCTTGCAGATAGGATGCCAAAAACCATTGTTTCCTCGACGATTTTTGAGGAAAGGTTGTATGTGATACAACCGGAAGGTTTTGTTAATCCTGAAAGATGCTAATAAGTATGCAAAGCTCCAGCAATCCTTCTAAGGACTGGAGTAAGCATCTCGGAGTTGGAATGTATGCTTTGATAAGATGATCAAAGTTTTGGGTGTATACAAAGTTTATGAGAAACTTGTATTTCCAAAGAAGTGAGTGGGAGCACTATAGAATTTCTGATAAATATATGTTGACATATTGTTGATCAGAAATGACGTAGAATTTCTGGAAAGCATATAGGGTTATTTGGAAAGTATTTTTCAATGGAAAGCCTGGATTAAGCTACTTGAACATTGAGCATCAAGATCTATAAGGATAGATCAAAATCTTAATGGTACTTTCAAATGAGCACATACCTTGACATGATCTTGAAGGTGTTCAAGATGGATCAGTCAAAGAAGGAGTTCTTGCCTGAGTTGTAAGGTATGAAGTTAAGACTTAAAGCTCGACCACGGCAGAAGAAAGAGGAAGGACGAAGGTCGTCCCCTATGCTTTTGTCATAGGCTCTACAGGTATGCTATGCTATGTACCGCACCTGAAATGTGCCTTGCCATGAGTCAGTCAAGGGGTA
Source organism: Triticum aestivum (assembly GCF_018294505.1). Classification (NCBI taxonomy): domain Eukaryota; kingdom Viridiplantae; phylum Streptophyta; class Magnoliopsida; order Poales; family Poaceae; genus Triticum; species Triticum aestivum. The sequence continues at coordinate 460,629,454 of NC_057800.1, forward strand.
CAAGAGTGATCCAAGAATGGATCACAAGACAGCGGTCAAAGTTATCCTTAGTAACTAGTGGACTAAGGAATTTTCTCGATTATGGAGGTGGTAAAAGAGTTCGTCGTAAAGGGTTACGCCGATGCAAACTTTGACACTAATCCAGATTATTCTGAGTAGTAACTGGATTCGTATAGTAGAACAGTTATTTGGAATAGCTCCAAATAGACGTAGTAGCTGCATCTACAAGATGACATAGAGATTTGCAAAGTACATACGGATCTGAAAGATTCAGACCCGTTGACTATAACATCTCTCACAAGCATAACATGTTCAAACCCAGAACTCATCGAGTGTTAATCACATGGTAATGTGAACTAGATTATTGACTCTAGTAAACTCTTTGGGTGTTAGTCACATGGGGATGTGACCTTGAGTGTTAATCACATATCGATGTGAACTGGATTATTGACTCTAGTGCAAGTGGGAGACTGTTGGAAATATGCCCTAGAGGCAATAATAAATTAGTTATTATTATATTTCCTTGTTCATGATAATCGTTTATTATCCATGCTAGAATTGTATTGATAGGAAACTCAGATACATGTGTGGATACATAGACAACACCATGTCCCTAGTAAGCCTCTAGTTGACTAGCTCGTTGATCAATAGATGGTTACGGTTTCCTGACCATGGACATTGGATGTCATTGATAACGGGATCACATCATTAGGAGAATGATGTGATGGACAAGACCCAATCCTAAGCCTAGCACAAGATCATGTAGTTCGTATGCTAAAGCTTTTCTAATGTCAAGTATCATTTCCTTAGACCATGAGATTGTGCAACTCCCGGATACCGTAGGAGTGCTTTGGGTGTGCCAAACGTCACAACGTAACTGGGTGGCTATAAAGGTACACTACAGGTATCTCCGAAAGTGTCTGTTGGGTTGGCACGAATCGAGACTGGGATTTGTCACTCCGTGTAAACGGAGAGGTATCTCTGGGCCCACTCGGTAGGACATCATCATAATGTGCACAATGTGATCAAGGAGTTGATCACGGGATGATGTGTTACGAAACGAGTAAAGAGACTTGCCGGTAACGAGATTGAACAAGGTAGCGGGATATCGACGATCGAATCTCGGGCAAGTATCGTACCGCTAGACAAAGGGAATTGTATACGAGATTGATTAAGTCCTTGACATCGTGGTTCATCCGATGAGATCATCGTGGAACATGTGGGAGCCAACATGGGTATCCAGATCCCGCTGTTGGTTATTGACCGGAGAGTCATCTCGGTCATGTCTGCATGTCTCCCGAACCCGTAGGGTCTACACACTTAAGGTTCAGTGACGCTAGGGTTATAGAGATATTAGTATGCGGTAACCCGAAAGTTGTTTGGAGTCCCGGATGAGACCCCGGACATCACGAGGAGTTCCAGAATGGTCCGGAGGTAAAGATTTATATATGGGAAGTCTTGTTTTGGTCGCCGGAAAAGTTTTGCGCATTATCGATATTGTACCGGGAGTGCCGAAAGGGGTCCGGGGGTCCACCTGCCCCGGGGGGCCACATGGGCTGTAGGGGTGTGTGCCTTGGCCTATATGGGCCAAGGGCACCAGCCCCAAGAGGCCCATGCGCCAAGAGATAAGGGAAAGGAAGAGTCCTAAAGGGGGAAGGCACCTCCTGGGTGCCTTGGGGAGGATGGACTCCTCCCTGGCCGCACCCTTCCTTGGAGGAAGGGCCAAGGCTGCGCCCCTCCTCTCCCTTGGCCCTATATATAGTGGGGGGAAGGGAGGGCAGCAACACCTAAGCCCTGGCGCCTCCCTCTCCCTCCCATGACACATCTCCCTCCTCCCGCAGCGCTTGGCGAAGCCCTGTTGGAATCCCGCTACTTCCACCACCACGCCGTCGTGCTGCTGGATCTCCATCACCTCTCCTTCCCCCTTGCTGGATCAAGAAGGAGGAGACGTCGCTTCTCCGTACGTGTGTTGAACGCGGAGGTGCCGTCCGTTCGACGCTAGGATCATCGGTGATTTGGATCACGACGAGTACGACTCCATCAACCCCGTTCTCTTGAACGCTTCCGCGCGCGATCTACAAGGGTATGTAGATCCACTCCTCCCTCGTTGCTAGATGACTCCATGGATAGATCTTGGTGACACGTAGGAAAATTTTGAATTTATGCTATGTTTCCCATCAGTTTGTAGGGTACGAAACCACCTCAAAGCTATTCTTTCTGATCAATCTATCCTAGAGTTCGTACTAAAATAACACGAAGCTATTCTTTATGATTGATCTAACCAAGAGTTTGTACTAAAATAACACCAAAGCAAATTCAGGCTCATAATATTCAATCCAACACAAAGAACTTCAAAGAGTGCCCCAAGATTTCTATCGGAGAAACAAAGACAAGAACATGCATCAACCCCTATGCATAGATTACCCTAATGTCACCTCGAGAATCCGCAAATTGAGTGCCAAAACATATATCAAGTGAATCAATACGATACCCCATTGTCACCACGAGTATTCAACTGTAAGACATATATCAAGTGTTCTCAAATCCATAAAAGTATTCAATCCGATAACCACGAAATCTCAAAGGGAAAAACTCAATTCATCACAACAAGATAGAGAGGGGAAAACACCATATGATCCGACTATATTAACAAAGCCCGCGATACATCAAGATCATAACATCTCAATAACACGAGAGAGAGAGAGAGAGAGATTAAACACATAGCTACTGGTACAAACCCTCAGCCCCGAGGGTGGACTACTCCCTCCTCATCGTGGTGGCCGCCAGGATGATGAAGATGGCCACCGGAGATGATTCCGCCCTCCCGCAGGGTGCCGGAACGGGGTCTAGATTGGTTTTCGGTGGCTACAGAGCCTTGCGGTGGCAGAACTTTAGATCTAGGTTAACCCCGAGGGTTTTTGGAATTTTTGTGAATTTATAGGGTAAAGAGGGGGTGCGGGAGGCCACTGAGGTGGGCACAACCCACCTGGGCACGCCTGGGCCCCCAGGCCCGCCATGGTGGGTTGTGCCCCCCTCGGGGCACCCACCAGGTGCTGCTCTAGCACATCCTGGGTGTTCTGGTCCATAAAAAATCTCCAAAAAGTTTCGCGGTGTTTGGACTTCATTGGATATTGATTTCTTGCGATGTAAAAAACAAGCAAAAAACAGCAACTGGCACTGGGCACTGGGTCAGTAGTTTAGTCCCCAAAAATGATATAAAGTTGCTATAAAATGATTGTAAAACATCTAAGAATGATAATATAACAGAATGAATACTTTATAAATTATAGATACATTGGAGACGTATCACGTACCAGCAGGCAAACTCCTTGGCTTTATCGTGTCCAGCCGAGGAATCGAAGCCAACCTGGCAAAAATATGAGCCTTGGACCGATTAGAGGTTCCAAACGAGCTCAACACGTTCAAAGGCTAGCAGGCTGCCTGGCCGCGCTAAGCCGCTTTATCTCGAGACTCGGGGAAAAAGCTTTACCCCCTATATAGGCTACTAAAGCAAACAAGGAATTTTAAATGGACTGAGGAGGCAACTACTGCCTTGGAAGATATTAAAACCCTTCTTGCCACAAACCCCACTGTAACACCCCGGATGTAACTTTCCCAATTTGTACTCCAACTCTTGCCGTTTCCGGCGTTAAGTTATTTTATTTTCTCAGGTTCGGGTCTTTGTCTCCGTGTGTTGTTATCGTTGTCATGCATCTCATATCATGTCATCATGTGCATTGTATTTGCATACGTGTTCATCTCATGCATTCGAGCATTTTCCTCGTTGTCTGTTTTGCATTCCGGCGCTTCGTTCTCCTCCGGTGGTCATTTCTAGCTTTCTTTCGTGTGTGGGGATTAAACATTTCTGGATTGGACCGGGACTTGTCATGCGGCCTTGGTTTACTACCGGTAGACCGCCTCTCTAGTTTCGTATCATTTGGACTTCGTTCGATACTCCAACGGTTACCTGAGGGACCGAAACGGCCTCGTGTGTGTTGCAGCCCAACACCCCTCCAATTTGGCCCAAACCCCACCTAAGCCTTCTCCATCATCTAGAGCATTCGATCATGATCGCGTGGCCGAAAACCGCACCTCATTTGGACTCTCCTAGCTCCCTCTATGCCTATAAATAGGTCCTCCTCGAAAATCTCGGACCCCCCTCCCCGAAACACTAAAAATCGTCTCCGCGCGGCCAGACATTGTCCGCACCGCGCCAGACACACCACCGCGCCCACTCCTAATGCTGCCACGTGTCCCTCCGCCGCCAGCCGCCGCCGCGGCCCGGCGAGCCCGCAGCGGGCCCGCCCGGCCCATCTCCGCCGCCTCGCGCCGCCCGGTCTTCTTCCCTGCCGCCCGGCGTGCCCCGCCGCCGCCCGCTTCGCGCCCGGCCGGAGCGCGCCGCCCGCCACCGCCGCCTCGCCCGCACCGCGCCACGCCGCCTCGCCCGCACCGCGCCGCGCCGCCGCCGCCGCCTCGCCGCGCGCCGCCGCCCGGCCCGGATCCGGTGAGATCTGGCCGGCCCTTGCTTCCCCGACCTCTCCGACGACCTCGCGCAGCGATTCCGGCAAAGATCCGGCTGCCTCGGTTCGCGTGCCACCGAAACCCTAGATCTGGAGGTGTTTTTTTCTTCCAAGTCCCGAGATTCTCAGATCCAAGTGCTATTGTTCATGGCCTCGTAACTTTGCATCCGTAGCTCCGATTCATGCATATAGCATATCAAAATGTTCATATCAGAGAGTACATCATTTCATTTCATTGCATCATTTCATTTGAGTTCATCTTGATGCCCGAAATGCTGTTAGAAGAGGGCTACTTGAGATAATTGTCAGATCTGCTACTCCATTTACCTTTTTGTCATTTTTGCCATGATTAATGTGTGCATGATATGCCCATGAGTTCTACTTATGTTTTGTTAAGGGTTTTGCCATCTCTCCAGAGGTGCAACCCATGTATTTTTGTGATGTGTGAGGTGACTAGCACAAGCTTGTAAAGTGGTGCACTTGGTAATTCTGTTTTCAGGGACTTAGCATTTCCACTAAGTCCTTGAGCTGTTTATCTCATATGGCCATATGTTCATGTTGTTTCCTAGTGATCCGTGCCTCTTTTGAGGATGATCAGTAAGGATGTTTTGTTAATCTTGTAGTGCTCTATCCATCCATGTCTTTGTTTGCAATTATGGAGCACCTAGCTTGAGTCAATCGAGCTCTACTTTTGCTACTTTGTGAATCTGGGCAGATTGTCAACTTGTTTGCAATTTTGCCGATGATGTTGTAGTTGATCCGTGCATGCTATGCTATTGTTCTTGCCATGTCTAGCTTGCATTTTGTGTGTTCTTGATAGATGTATGCTTAGTTTATCATGACTTGCACCGTAGTGAGTGCATCGAGCTCGTAAACATGCCTACTTGAGTTATGTTTCAGCATGTGCCAGTTTTCACTAAGTCTGAAACTGATTATGTTTTTGCTATGTTCACATGCTTGCAATTGTATTTTCTGATCCCTTTTGGCTCAAGGTCACTAAGGGACTTTTGTTAAGCTTTTTGAGTAGCTGCATGCCATGCTTTACTTTGCCATGTTCAGGTCCTTTAGCATGTAGTTTTGTTGCTCCGAAGAGTGCTACCTGATCTGAAATTCCAGACAAGTGTTAATTTCACTAAGTCTGAGATCTGTTTGCCATATGCATTTTTGCCATGCTTGTTTGAACCTGTTAATGGATGAATTGGCCGTAGCTCAGTGCTAGACTTTTGTTAAGCATCTTGAATGCATCCCTGCCATGTATTTTGTTGTCATGTTTGGGTGCTGTAGCATGTTCATCTCATTGCATTTAGATGGCTACTTGCTGTAAATCGCAGACCGGTGTCATATTTGAATCGCTTGCCATTTCCAAACCGTAACTCCGATTCCGGCGTTCTTTATATCGTTTTCAAGCGATTTCATCTCATCTTTCCAGTGGCACACTTGGATTTCCAAGTTGAGGCCAGGTTCTTGCATTTCCTGTCATATCTTGCATTTGCATCCCGCATCGCATCCCGCATAGCATATCATCCTTGCATCATATTGTTTGATCCTTGCACGTGGTTGATTGTGTCCTTGTTGCTTGTTTTTCTTGTTTGGGTAGAGCCGGGAGACGAGTTCGCTAACGAGGAGCCGTGAGTTGCTTCGAGATCCAGTCAACTCTGACAACTTGCAGGCAAGATGATCATACCCTCGAAATCACTACTATCTTTGCCTATGCTAGATTGCTCGCTCTTTTGCTATGCCAATGCTACGATGCCTACCACTTGCTTTCAAGCCTCCCAAATTGCCATGTCAAACCTCTAACCCACCATGTCCTAGCAAACCGTTGATTGGCTATGTTACCGCTTTGCTCAGCCCCTCTTATAGCGTTGCTAGTTGCAGGTGAAGATTGGAGGCCGTTCCTTGTTGGAACATTTATTTACTTGTTGGGATATCATTATATTATCTTGTTATCTTAATGCATCTATACACTTGGTAAAGGGTGGAAGGCTCGGCCTCTCGCCTAGTGTTTTGTTCCACTCTTGCCGCCCTAGTTTCCGTCATATCGGTGTTATGTTCCCGGATTTTGCGTTCCTTACGCGGTTGGGTTATAATGGGAACCCCTTGATAGTTCGCCTTGATTAAAGCTTTTCCAGCAATGCCCAACCTTGGTTTTACCATTTGCCACCTAGCCTCTTTTCCCTTGGGTTTCCGGAGCCCGAGGGTCATCTTATTTTAAACCCCCCGGGCCAGTGCTCCTCTGAGTGTTGGTCCAAACTAGAGTCCTGTGCAGCGCCCCCTCGGGGAAACTCGAGGTTTGGTTTTAGTTGTATGGAGCGCTCATCTGAGTGTGCCCTGAGAACGAGATATGTGCAGCTCCTATCGGGATTTGTCGGCACATTCGGGCGGTGTTGCTGGTCTTGTTTTAACCTGTCGAAGTGTCTTGAAGAACCGAGATACCGAGTCTGATCGAAACGTCTTGGGAGGAGGTCTATTCCTTCGTTGACCGTGAGAGCTTGTCATGGGCTAAGTTGGGACTCCCCTGCAGGGATTTGAACTTTCGAAAGCCGTGCCCGCGGTTATGGGCAGATGGGAATTTGTTAATGTCCGGTTGTAGATAACTTGAACCTTAACTTAATTAAAATGAATCAACTGAGTGTGTTACCGTGATGGCCTCTTCTCGGCGGAGTCCGGGAAGTGGACACGGTGTTGGAGTAATGTTTGCGCAGGTTGCTCTCTAGTTTCTCGCTCGCGCTTTGCCTCCTCTTCTCGCTCTCTTTTGCGAATAAGTTAGCCACCATATTTGCTAGTCGCTTGCTGCAGCTCCACATATATTTACCTTGCCTTACCTATAAGCTTAAATAGTCTTGATCGCGAGGGTGCGAGATTGCTGAGTCCCTGTGGCTCACAGATTACTATTACACCAGATGCAGGGCCTGATGATTCCGCTCCAGGTGACGCGCTTGAGCTCAAGTGGGAGTTCGACGAAGACTCTCAACGTTACTATGTTTCCTTTCCTGATGATCAGTAGTGGTGCCCAGTTGGGGGTGATCGGGACCGTGTCGCATGTTGGGTTATCTTTTATTTTGGCGCCGTAGTCGGGCCATGAGTGTTTGGATGATGTAATGTTATTTATGTACTTGATTGACGTGGCGAGTGTAAGCCAACTATGTTATCTCCCCTTTTATTATTATATTACATGGGATGTTGTGAAGATTGCCTAACTTGCGACATATGCCTTCAATGCGATTATGCCTCTAAGTCGTGCCTCGACACGTGGGAGATATAGTCGCATCGAGGGTGTTACAAGTTGGTAATCAGAGCCTTCCCCGACCTTAGGAGCCCCATTGCTTGATCGTTTTTAGCGGCCGAGTTGTGTCTAGAAAAATGTTTTGAGTCATTTAGGAATTATATATCGGAGAGTTTAGGAATTCTTTTTACTTCCCAGTCTCCTCATCGCTCTGGTAAGGCATCCTGACGTAGAGTTTTGACTCTTCTCTTCTCAAATTTCACTAAAAAAATTTAGGATCACGCGGGTATCTTGGAATCGTTCCGATGGTTTTATGATGAGAACATTGTCTTGGTGCCTCCTGTCAGGGGTTTTGTGGAAGTGTCCCGGGGAGTTGAGCTCTGAGGTGTTGTCATCATAATTTTATCGTTGCAGTTCTGGAATACCTGAGTTTAGTACGCCGACATCGAAAATCTCTTTTATGCAGTTCGTTGGTGAGATAACCTCGACGCCACCCAGTACTGGGGCGGGAGTTCGGGAGTATCGCCATAACTTGTATAACGGATGCTTTTCGAAGGTTGAGGTAGATGGTTTCCGAAGGTTTTCTTGGTTATGTGTTGAAGGATGGATACAGCTGGATGTAGGATTTGCTAGTTTGGGTGAGATATTATGCTTCCCCTGTATCCCCAACACCTGATTGCATAACCGGAAAGGTTCGGGAGTTTCATAGGTGGGAATTCTAGTAGCTCTAGTTCTTCTTCCACGGATATTGGTTTGAGATTGGGATTTCTTACCGATTATTCGTTCTTGATCCGTACCTTGTTGATTTATTTCTCTACCTTAATTCTAAGTGGCTTCTCAATTTATGGATATGTGACCATTTCAAGAGGAATGCATTCGTTCATTTTGTTCGGATGTGAAGACTATATGTTGCAATTTTCATTCCGTTGGATTCAGCTTCAATATTTGTCTATCAATGTGCTAATGGATGTCAACCTCTTCAGGATGGCTCCTCCAACGCGCACGACTCCGAATCCTGATCCGCCACCACCTCCACCTCCTCCGGAGGCATGGCAAGCTGTGATGGCCGCAACCAATGCAAACACACAGTTGATCATGCAAATTCTTCAAGAGCGCAATCAAGGCAACCAAGGGAACCAAGGCAACAATCAGAATCACTTTGCTACACTCAACCAGTTCCTTGCTAACGGGCCAAAGACTTTCAGCAATTGTGTTGAGGCAACCGATGCTGACGATTGGCTTGTGGATCTGTGCAAGCATTTCGAGTGCAGTAACGTCAGGCCTGAGGACTTTGTCAAGTTCGCTTCCTTCCAACTCAAAGATCAAGCTGCAGAATGGTTCCAGCAGTACAAGGATTCCAGAGGTGGACGTGTTATCACTTGGGATGAATTCCGTCGAGATTTCCGAGCTCATCATATTCCTCAGAGCGTGGTTGAAAGCAAGCGTGAGGAATTCCGCAACCTGAAGCAAGGCTCTTTGTCTGTCTATGACTACAACAAGTTGTTCCAGAAGCTCGCCCGCTTTGCCAAGCAGGACGTCCCTGATGAGAAGAGCATGATATACCAGTTCAGGGGTGGTCTCAGAGAAGAAATTCAGCTAGCTCTTGTTCTCTTTGAGCCCTTGAGATACGATGAGTTCTACAACATGGCACTGAAGCAAGAGGCTGCTCAGTTGAGGTGTGATGCTTCCAAGAAGCGAGTCAGAGATGTTACTCCTTCTTCCTCTACTCAAGTGGCCAAGCAGCAGAAGTATTGGCTTCCTCCTCCTCCGTTCCGTCAGCCGTATCAGCAGAAGAGCAAAGTGGCAGTGGTTCTTCCCACCCACCCAACCCTGGCTTTCAGAACAAGACTTCGTCTCAAGCTCCAAGATCGAGTGCTCCGTATCACCGTCCGCTTTCAGAGGTCACGTGCAACAAGTGCCAACAGAAGGGTCACTATGCCAACAAGTGTTTCAACCAGAGGCGTCTTCCTCCCTCCTCCTCCTGTGAGATCGGCAAGTACAGCTGTGGTCAAGCATAACCCCAAGCACGCCAAGGTCAATTTGTTGAATGCAGCTCAGGCAGAGGATTCACCAGATGTGATTATGGGTAACCTTCCTGTTAATGATATTCTAGCTAAAGTTCTTTTTGACACTGGTGCATCACATTGTTTCATTTCCAAACCTTTTGCATCAAAGTATGAGTGCGATTATCAGTATCTGCAAAGTTACTTGCAAATTGTGTCACCGGGCAAGCAGATGACAGCTAACACCTGCGTCCCGGAGGTTACTATCACATTGGGCGACTACAAGTTCCTTTCTTCCCAATGTTCTTGGTAACTCGGATATTGATCTTATTCTCGGAATGGATTGGCTTTCTAAGCACAAGGCTCAGCTTGATTGTGCTACTAGGCAGATTCAATTGACTCATTCGTCTGAGGATGTAATTGTCTTTGCCGCTCGTGATGATACCATCCGTATGTTTTCTCTCAATGAGAAGGGTGAACTGGATGCTATCTCGCAAATTCCAGTCGTTTGCGAATATCAAGACGTCTTTCCAGAAGAGCTTCCAGGAATGCCTCCGCACCGGCCAGTTGAATTCGTTATTGATCTTGAGCCTGGCACGGAACCTGTGTGCAAACGTCCTTACAAGCTCGGACCTGAAGAGTTGAAGGAGCTGAAGAAGCAACTCGATATTCAAGAGAAAATGGGTCTCATCCGGCCTAGTTCTTCTCCGTGGGGTTGTGGTGTTCTTTTTGTGAAGAAGAAGGATGGAACGGACCGACTTTGTGTTGATTACCGTCCATTGAACAAGAAGACCATCAAGAACAAATACCCACTTCCCAACATCAACGAGCTGTTCGAACAACTCAAAGGTGCCCAAGTATTCTCCAAGCTTGATCTCCGTATGGGTTATCATCAGATTCGAATCCGTGAGCAAGATATTCCCAAGACGGCTTTCAGGACAAGCTATGGTTCATATGAATACACTGTCATGTCTTTTGGCCTCGTCAACGCTCCTCCGACGTTCTCTCGCATGATGAACTTCATCTTCAACGCCTACACCAATGACTTCGTTTTGGTCTATCTCGACGACATTCTGGTTTTCTCGAAGAACAAGGAAGATCATGCCAAGCACTTGCGTTTGGTACTCGATAAGCTCAGGGAACATCAGTTCTACGCCAAGTTCTCCAAGTGTGAATTTTGGCTCGATGAGGTTCTTTATCTTGGTCATATCATCTCTGCCAAGGGCATTGCCGTGAATCCTGAGAAGGTGTCTGCAATTGTGAATTGGGAACCTCCTCAGAACGTGAAGCAACTCCGTAGCTTCCTCGGTCTCGCAAGCTATTGCCGAAGATTCGTTGAAAACTTTTCTAAGATCGCGAAGCCTCTCTCTAATCTTCTCCAGAAGCACGTCAAGTACGTTTGGTCTCCGGAGTGTGACATTGCTTTCAACACTTTGAAAGAGAAATTGATCACTGCTCCAGTTCTGACTCCGCCTGATGAATCCAAGCCGTACGAGGTCTTTTGTGATGCCTCTCTCCAAGGTCTTGGCGCAGTATTGATGCAAGAGAAGAAAGTTGTTGCTTATACCTCTCGCCAGTTGAAGCCTAATGAGAAGAACTACCCCACTCATGATCTCGAGTTGGCGGCAGTTGTGCATGCTCTTTTGACTTGGAGACATCTCTTATTGGGAAGAAAAGTGGACATTTTCACTGATCACAAGAGTCTCAAGTACATCTTCACTCAGCCTAATCTCAACCTCAGGCAAACTCGATGGGTCGAAATGATTCAAGAGTATAATCCGAGTATCGAGTATACTCCAGGCAAGGCCAATGTGATTGCTGACGCATTGAGCAGGAAAGCTTACTGCAACAGTCTGATTCTCAAGCCTTATCAACCCGAGCTTTGTGAAGCTTTCCGCAAACTTAATCTGCAAGTTGTTCCTCAAGGTTTCCTCGCCAACCTTCAAGTCTCTCCTACCTTGGAAGACCAGATTCGCCAAGCCCAGCTTCTTGATGCTATGGTGAAAAAGGTGAAGATTGGGATTGCCAAGAGTCAACCCAAGTACAAGTGCTACCGCCTTGATGACAAGGACACTCTCTTCTTCGAGGATCGTATTGTTGTACCCAAAGGTGACCTCCGTAAAGTGATCATGAACGAGGCTCACAATTCTCTCCTCTCCATCCACCCTGGGAGCACGAAGATGTATCAGGACCTCAAGCAGGCTTATTGGTGGACTCGAATGAAGCGCGAGATTGCTCAATTCGTGAATGAATGTGATGTCTGCAGAAGAGTGAAGGCAGAACACCAAAGGCCAGCTGGTCTCCTCCAACCTCTTGCCATTCCAGAATGGAAGTTTGACCACATTGAAATGGACTTCGTGACTGGGTTTCCAAAGTCCAAGCGTGGCAATGATGCTATATTCGTTGTCATCGACAAACTCACCAAAGTGGCTCACTTTCTGCCTATCAAAGAGTCGATCACTGCAGCTCAATTGGCGGAACTCTATACCTCTCGATTGTCTCTCTGCACGGTATTCCACAAGTGATCTCTTCAGACCGTGGCAGCATCTTTACCTCCAAGTTTTGGGATTCTTTTCAGAAGGCCATGGGCACCAACATCCGCTTCAGCACAGCTTTCCATCCTCAAACTAGCGGTCAAGTCGAGCGTGTCAACCAGATTCTTGAAGATATGCTCAGGGCTTGTGTGATCTCCTTCGGCATGAAGTGGGAGGATTGTCTTCCTTATGCTGAATTCTCCTACAACAACAGTTTTCAAGCAAGTTCGGGCAAGGCCCCATTTGAAATTCTGTATGGCAGGAAGTGCCGTACCCCTCTCAACTGGTCTGAAACCGGTGAACGTCAGCTTTTGGGTAATGACTTAATCACAGAGGCAGAGGAAATGTGCAAAGTCATTCGTGATAACCTCAAAGCAGCCCAATCCCGCCAGAAGAGCTACTATGATAGTAAGCACCGTGATTTGGCTTTCGAGATCGGAGATCATGTTTACCTCCGCGTCTCTCCTATGAAAGGTACTCGTCGCTTCGGTATCAAAGGGAAGCTTGCCCCAGATACGTGGGACCTTTCAAGATTGTCAGCAAGAGAGGCGACCTCGCCTATCAACTCGAGCTTCCTTCAAACTTTGCAAATGTTCATGACGTGTTCCATGTCTCTCAGCTTCGAAAGTGCTTCAAGACTCCTGACCGCACCGTCAACTTCGAGGACATTGAGCTCCAAGAAGATCTCTCTTATCGTGAGCACCCAGTTGCTATTCTTGAAGAGACTGAACGCAAGACTCGCAACAAGTCAATCAAATTTCTCAAAGTCAAGTGGTCACACCATTCCGACCGTGAAGCTACCTGGGAACGCGAGGATCACCTCCGTTCTGAGTACCCGGCGTTCTTTCAGTCCTAGATCTCGGGACGAGATCCTTTCGTAGTGGTGGAGTGTTGTAACACCCTGGATGTAACTTTCCCAATTTGTACTCCAACTCTTGCCGTTTCCGGCGTTAAGTTATTTTATTTTCTCGGGTTCGGGTCTTTGTCTCCGTGTGTTGTTATCGTTGTCATGCATCTCATATCATGTCATCATGTGCATTGCATTTGCATACGTGTTCATCTCATGCATTCGAGCATTTCCCCGTTGTCCGTTTTGCATTCCGGCGCTTCGTTCTCCTTCGGTGGTCATTTCTAGCTTTCTTTCGTGTGTGGGGATTAAACATTTCCGGATTGGACCGAGACTTGTCATGCAGCCTTGGTTTACTACTGGTAGACCGCCTGTCTAGTTTCGTATCATTTGTACTTCGTTTGATACTCCAACGGTTACCCGAGGGACCGAAAAGGCCTCGTGTGTGTTGCAGCCCAACACCCCTCCAATTTGGCCCAAAACCCACCTAAGCCTTCTCCATCATCTAGAGCGTTCGATCACGATCGCGTGGCCGAAAACCGCACCTCATTTGGACTCTCCTAGCTCCCTCTATGCCTATAAATAGGTCCTCCTCGAAAATCTCGGATCCCCCTCCCCGAAACCCTAAAATCGTCTCCGCGCGGCCGGACATTGTCCGCACCGCGCCAGACACACCGCCGCGCCCACTCCTGTGATGCCATGTGTCCCTCCGCCGCCAGCCGCCGCCGCGGCCCGGCGAGCCCGCAGCGGGCCGCCCGGCCCATCTCCGCCGCCTCGCGCCGCCCGGTCTTCTCCCCGCCGCCCGGCGTGCCCGCGCCGCCCCGCTTCGCCGCCCGGCCGAAGCGCGCCGCCCGCCGCCGCCGCCTCGCCCGCACCACGCCGTGCCGCCCCGCCGCCGCCGCCTTGCCGCGCGCCGCCGCCCGGCCCGGATCCGGCGAGATCCGGCCGGCCCTTGCTTCCCCGACCTCTCTGGCGACCTCGCGCAGTGATTCCGGCGAAGATCCGGCCGCCTCGGTTCGCGTGCCACCGAAACCCTAGATCCGGAGGTGTTTTTCTCTTCTAAGTCCCGAGATTCTCAGATCCAAGTGCTATTGTTCATGGCCTCGTAACTTTGCATCCGTAGCTCCGATTCATGCATATAGCATATCAAAATGTTCATATCAGAGAGTACATCATTTCATTTCATTGCATCATTTTCATTTGAGTTCATCTTGATGCCCGAAATGCTGTTAGAAGAGGGCTACTTGAGATAATTGTCAGATCTGCTACTCCATTTACCTTTTTGTCATTTTTGCCATGATTAATGTGTGCATGATATGCCCATGAGTTCTACTTATGTTTTGTTAAGGGTTTTGCCATCTCTCCAGAGGTGCAACCCATGTATTTTTGTGATGTGTGAGGTGACTAGCACAAGCTTGTAAAGTGGTGCACTTGTTAATTCTGTTTTCAGGGACTTAGCATTTCCACCAAGTCCTTGACCTGTTTATCTCATATTGTCATATGTTCATGTTGTTTCCTAGTGATCCGTGCCTCTTTTGAGGATGATCAGTAAGGATGTTTTGTTAATCTTGTAGTGCTCTATCCATCCATGTCTTTGGTTGCAATTATGGAGCTCGCTAGCTTGAGTCAATCGAGCTCTACTTTTGCTACTTTGTGAATCTGGGCAGATTGTCAACTTGTTTGCAATTTTGTCGATGTTGTTGTAGTTGATCCGTGCATACTATGTCATTGTTCTTGCCATGTCTAGCTTGCATTTTGTGTGTTCTTGATAGATGTATGCTTATTTTATCATGACTTGCACCGTGGTGAGTGCATTGAGCTCGTAAACATGCCTACTTGATATCTGTTTTCAGCATGTGCCAGTTTTCACTAAGTCTGTGAACTGATTATGTTTTTGCTATGTTCACATGCTTGCAATTGCATTTTCTGATCCCTTTTGGCTCAAGGTCACTAAGGGACTTTTGTTAAGCTCTTTGAGTAGCTCCATGACATGTTTTACTTTGCCATGTTCAGGTCCTGTAGCATGTAGTTTTGTTGCTCCGAAGAGTGCTACCTGATCTGAAATTCCAGACAAGTGTTAATTTCACTAAGTCTGAGATCTGTTTACCATATGCATTTTTGCCATGCTTGTTTGAACCTGTTAATGGATGAATTGGCCGTAGCTCAGTGCTAGACTTTTGTTAAGCATCTTGAATGCATCCCTGCCATGTATTTTGTTGTCATGTTTGGGTGCTGTAGCATGTTCATTCCATTGCATTTAGATGGCTACTTGCTGTAAATCGCAGACCGGTGTCATATTTGAATCGCTTGCCATTTCCAAACCGTAACTCCGATTCCGGCGTTCTTTATATCGTTTTCAAGCGATTTCATCTCATCTTTCCAGTGGCACACTTGGATTTCCAAGTTGAGGCCAGGTTCTTGCATTTCCTGTCATATCTTGCATATGCATCCCGCATCGCATCCCGCATAGCATATCATCTTGCATCATATTGTTTGATCCTTGCACGTGGTTGATTGTGTCCTTGTTGCTTGTTTGTCTTGTTTGGGTAGAGCCGGGAGACGAGTTCGCTAACGAGGAGCCCGTTGAGTTTGCTTTCGAGGATCCAGTCAACTCTGACAACTGTGCAGGCAAGATGATCATACCCTCGAAATCACTACTATCTTTGCTATGCTAGATTGCTCGCTCTTTTGCTATGCCAATGCTACGATGCCTACCACTTGCTTTCAAGCCTCCCAAATTGCCATGTCAAACCTCTAACCCACCATGTCCTAGCAAACCGTTGATTGGCTATGTTACCGCTTTGCTCAGCCCCTCTTATAGCGTTGCTAGTTGCAGGTGAAGATTGGAGGCCGTTCCTTGTTGGAACATTTATTTACTTGTTGGGATATCATTATATTATCTTGTTATCTTAATGCATCTATATACTTGGTAAAGGGTGGAAGGCTCGGCCTCTCGCCTAGTGTTTTGTTCCACTCTTGCCGCCCTAGTTTCCGTCATATCGGTGTTATGTTCCCGGATTTTGCGTTCCTTACGCGGTTGGGTTATAATGGGAACCCCTTGATAGTTCGCCTTGATTAAAGCTTTTCCAGCAATGCCCAACCTTGGTTTTACCATTTGCCACCTAGCCTCTTTTCCCTTGGGTTTCCGGAGCCCGAGGGTCATCTTATTTTAAACCCCCCCGGGCCAGTGCTCCTCTGAGTGTTGGTCCAAACTAGAGTCCTGTGCAGCGCCCCCTCGGGGAAACTCGAGGTTTGGTTTTAGTTGTATGGAGCGCTCATCTGAGTGTGCCCTGAGAAGAGATATGTGCAGCTCCTATCGGGATTTGTCGGCACATTCGGGCGGTGTTGCTGGTCTTGTTTTAACCTGTCGAAGTGTCTTGAAGAACCGAGATACCGAGTCTGATCGGAACGTCTTGGGAGGAGGTCTATTCCTTCGTTGACCGTGAGAGCTTGTCATGGGCTAAGTTGGGACTCCCCTGCAGGGATTTGAACTTTCGAAAGCCGTGCCCGCGGTTATGGGCAGATGGGAATTTGTTAATGTCCGGTTGTAGATAACTTGAACCTTAATTTAATTAAAATGAATCAACTGAGTGTGTTACCGTGATGGCCTCTTCTCGGCGGAGTCCGGGAAGTGGACACGGTGTTGGAGTAATGTTTGCGCAGGTTGCTCTCTAGTTTCTCGCTCACGCTTTGCCTCCTCTTCTCGCTCTCTTTTGCGAATAAGTTAGCCACCATACTTGCTAGTCGCTTGCTGCAGCTCCACATATTTACCTTGCCTTACCTATAAGCTTAAATAGTCTTGATCGCGAGGGTGCGAGATTGCTGAGTCCCTGTGGCTCACAGATTACTATTACACCAGATGCAGGGCCTGATGATTCCGCTCCAGGTGACGCGCTCGAGCTCAAGTGGGAGTACGACGAAGACTCTCAACATTACTATGTTTCCTTTCCTGATGATCAGTAGTGGTGCCTAGTTGGGGGTGATCGGGACCGTGTCGCATGTTGGGTTATCTTTTATTTTTGGCGCCGTAGTCGGGCCATGAGTGTTTGGTTGATGTAATGTTATTTCTGTACTTGATTGACGTGGCGAGTGTAAGCCAACTATGTTATCTCCCTTTTATTATTTATATAACATGGGATGTTGTGAAGATTGCCTAACTTGCGACATATGCCTTCAATGCGATTATGCCTCTAAGTCGTGCCTCGACACGTGGGAGATATAGTCGCATCGAGGGTGTTACACCCACCTTGGAGACACCAGACATATGTGAGCCAATGATATTGTACATCTCGGCCATAAACCATATGATCATCGCAGTGCTCGTGGTCGAACGAGACATGGAGGGCCACAAGTTCCAAGTCGGAAAACACATCTATTAATCTCCGAGGTCTTAACCCCGTGCAAGATACACTACCGTGCTATTAGAAGATAGCCTACGCCATCTTTACGGCGTCACAAACTTCGGCACTACTTCCAAGAGTGCTCGGTAACCATAGCATCAGATGTCCCCTTAAGTGACAAACTTAATAACAGGGATGCGACAGGGTGTATATCCAAGTGGGCATAGAGCTCTTACCCTTTGAAATAACATATTGGCCACACCGAGCTATTAAATATCAGGTGTTGGCAGACTTCGTAGCCGATTGGATAGAGACCAAACTCCCTAGAGACTATAGCACATATTCACACTAGACCATGTATTTTGACGGTTCAAAAAATGCTTGCTAGGCTAGGGGCTGGAGTATTGCTTACGTCGCCAACATGCGACAACATTCGATACGTGTTACAGATCATGTACGCCGACTCCAATAATGCGGCTGCGTACGAAGCCCTCCTACACGGACCCCGGATAGCAGTTTTGATGGGCGTTAAAGGCCTTGAGGTCCGAGGAGATTCCAAACTCGCCATCTCCCAGGTAAATGGAAAGTTTGATGCAAAGGACATAAAATGACAACTTATAGGAATCTCGTCATAAAAATCTCGGCCAGGTTCGAGGGGCTTGAATTTCATCATATCCCCCGTGATAGTAACCAGGACGCTGCTATATTTGCCCGAATGGGCGCCAAACGGGATAAGGTCCCTAAAAATACCTTCCTTGAACGGCTCTTCAAGCCATCTGTGGTCTAGTGATACGTCTCCAACGTATCTATAATTTTTGATTGCTCCATGCTATATTATCTACTGTTTTGGGCAATATTGGGCTTTATTATCCACTTTTATATTAATTTCGGGACTAACCTATTAACCGGAGGCCCAACCCAGATTTGCTGTTTTATGCCTATTTCAGTGTTTCGAAGAAAAGGAATATCAAACGGAGTCGAAACGGAAAGAAATCAACTGGAGAAGTTGTTTTTGGAAGGAAAGCCACCAGATAGACTTGGACTCTATGTTAGAAGATACGGGAGTTGGCCACGAGGGTGGGGGGCGCGCCCACCCCCCTAGGGCGCGCCCCCTGCCTCATGGGGCCCCCGTGGCTCCTCCGACATACTTCCTACACCCATATATATCGCCGTACCCTAAAACTTCCAAAACAGATATTAGATCGGGAGTTCCGCCGCCAGAAGCCTCTATAGCCACCAAAAACCAATCGGGACCCTGTTCCGGCATCCTGCCGAAGGGGGGATCCCTCACCAGTGGCCATCTTCATCATCCCGGCGCTCTCCATGATGAGGAGGGAGTAGTTCTCCCTCGGGGCTGAGGGTATGTACCAGTAGCTATGTGTTTGATCTCTCTCTCTCTCTCTCGTGTTCTTGAGATGGCACGATCTTGACGTATCACGAGCTTTGCTATTATAGTTGGATCCTATGTTTCTCCTCCCCCTCTACTCTCTTGTAATGAATTGAGTTTCCCCTTTGGAGTTATCTTATCAGATTGAGTCTTTAAAGATTTGAGAACACTTGATGTATGTCTTGCATGGGATAACCGTGGTGACAATGGGTTATTCTATTGAACCACTTGATGTATGTTTTGGTGATCAACTTGCGGGTTTCGTGACATTGGGAACCTATGCATAGGGGTTGGCACACGTTTTCGTCGTGATTCTCCGGTAGAAACTTTGGGCACTCTTTGAGGTCCTTTGTGTTGGTTGAATAGATGAATCTGAGATTCTGTGATGCATATCGTATAATCATACCTACGGATACTTGAGGTGATAATGGAGTATCTAGGTGACATTAGGGTTTTGGTTGATTTGTGTCTTAAGGTGTTATTCTAGTATGAACTCTAGGGCTGTTTGTGACACTTATAGGAATAGCCCAACGGATTGATTGGAAAGAATAACTTTGAGGTGGTTTCGTACCCTACCATAATCTCTTCGTTCGTTCTCCGCTATTAGTGACTTTGGAGTGACTCTTTGTTGCATGCTGTGGGATAGTTATTGAAGGAAATATGCCCTAGAGGCAATAATAAAGTTATTATTTATTTCCTTATATCATGATAAATGTTTATTATTCATGCTAGAATTGTATTAATCGGAAACATAATACATGTGTGAATACATAGACAAACAGAGTGTCACTAGTATGCCTCTACTTGAGTAGCTCATTGATCAAAGATGGTTATGTTTCCTAACCATAGACATGAGTTGTCATTTGATTAACGAGATCACATCATTAGGAGAATAATTTGATTGACTTGACCCATTCCATTAGCTTAGCACTTGATCGTTTAGTTTGTTGCTATTGCTTTCTTCATGCCTTATACATGTTCCTATGACTATGAGATTATGCAACTCCCGTTTACCGGAGGAACACTTTTTGTGCCACCAAACGTCACAACGTAACTAGGTGATTATAAAGGTGCTCTACAGGTGTCTCCGAAGGTACTTGTTGGGTTGGCGTATTTCGAGGTTAGGATTTGTCACTCTGATTGTCGGAGAGGTATCTCTGGGCCCACTCGGTAATGCACATCACTATAAGCCTTGCAAGCATTGCAACTAATGAGTTAGTTGTGGGATGATGTATTACAGAACGAGTAAAGAGACTTGCCGGTAACGAGATTGAACTAGGTATTGAGATACCGACGATCGAATCTTGGGCAAGTAACATACCGATGATAAAGGGAACAACGTATGTTGTTATGCGGTCTGACCGATAAAGATCTTCGTAGAATATGTGGGAGCCAATATGAGCATCCAGGTTCCGCTATTGGTTATTGACCGGAGACGTGTCTCGGTCATGTCTACATTGTTCTCGAACCCGTAGGGTCCGCACGCTTAAGGTTTCGATGACGATTATATTATGAGTTTATGTGATTTGATGTACCGAAGGAGTTTGGAGTCCCGGATGAGATCGGGGACATGACGAGGAGTCTCGAAATGGTCGAGACATAAAGATCGATATATCGTACGACTATATTCGGACATCGGAAAGGTTCCGAGTGATTCGGGTATTTTCGGGAGTACCGGGGAGTTACGGGAATTCGTATTGGGCCTTAATGGGCCATACAGGAAAGGAGAGAAAGGCCTCAAAGGGTGGCCGCACCCCTCCCCATGGGCTGGTCCGAATTGGACTAGGGAGGGGGGCGCCCCCTTCCTTCCTTCTCCTTTTCCCTTCCCTTTCCTTCCCTCCTACTCCTACTACTTGGAAGGGTTCCTAGTTCTAATAGGAAAGGGGGAATCCTACTCCCGGTGGGAGTAGGACTCCCCTAGAGCGCGCCATAGAGAGGGCCGGCCCTCCCCCTCCTCCACTCCTTTATATACGGGGGCAGGGGGAACCCCAAAGACACAACAATTGATCTCTTGATCTCTTAGCCATGTGCGGTGCCCCCCTCCACCATAATGCACCTCGGTCATATCGTAGCGGTGCTTAGGTGAAGTCCTGCGTCGGTAGAACATCATCATCATCACCACGCCGTCGTGCTGACGAAACTCTCCCTCAACACTCGGCTGGATCGGAGTTCGAGGGACGTCATCGAGTTGAACGTGTGCAGAACTCGAAGGTGCCGTGTGTTCGGTACTTGATCGGTCGGATCATGAAGACATACGACTACATCAACCGCATTGTGCTAATGCTTCACTTTAGGTCTACGAGGGTACGTGGACAACACTCTCCCTTCTCGTTGCTATGCATCACCATGATCTTGCGTGTGCATAGGAATTTTTTTGAAATTACTACGTTCCCCAACAGTGGTATCCGAGCCAGGTTTTATGCGTTGATGTTATATGCACGAGTAGAACACAAGTGAGTTGTGGGCGATATAAGTCATACTGCTTACCAGCATGTCATACTTTGGTTCGGCGGTATTGTTGGATGAAGCGGTCTGGACCGACATTATGCGTACGCTTACGCGAGACTGGTTTTACCGCCGTGCTATGCACACAGGTGACTAGCGTGTGTCAGTTTCTCCAACTTTAGTTGAACCGAGTGTGGCTACGCCCGGTCCTTGCGAAGGTTAAAACAACACCAACTTGACAAACTATCGTTGTGGTTTTGATGCGTAGGTAAGAACGGTTCTTGCTCAGCCCGTAGCAGCCACGTAAAACTTGCAACAACAAAGTAGAGGACGTCTAACTTGTTTTTGCAGGGCATGTTGTGATGTGATATGGTCAAGACGTGATGAGATATAAGTTGTTGCATGAGATCATCATGTTTTATTGAAGTTATCGGCAACAGGCAGAAGCCTTATGGTTATCTCTCTATTGCATAAGATGCAAGCGCCAAATAATTGCTTTACTTTATCGCTATGCGATAGCAATTGTTGGCGAGACAACCATGTGATGACACATTGATATAGATCAAGATGATGGAGATCATGGTGTCATGCCGGTGACGATGGAGGTCATGACGATGCTTTGTACATGGAGATCAAAGGCACAAGATGATGATGGCCATATCATGTCACATATTATGATTGCATGTGATATTTATGTTTTATACATCTTATTTTTCTTAGTTCGGCGGTAGCTTTATAAGATAATCTCTCACTAAATTATCAAGGTATAAGTTTTCTCCCTGAGCATGCACCATTGCGAAAGTTCTTCGTGCTGAGACACCACGTGATGATCGGGTGTGATAGGCTCTACGTTCAAATACAACGGGTGCAAAACAGTTGCACACGCGGAATACCCAGGTTAAACTTGACGAGCCTAGCATATAACAGATATGGCCTCGGAACACAGAGACCGAAAGGTCGAGCATGAATCATATAGTAGATATGATCAACATAGTGATGTTCACCATTGAAACTACTCCATCTCACGTGATGATCGGACATGGTTTAGTTGATATGGATCACATGATCACTTAGAAGATTAGAGGGATGTCTGTCTAAGTGGGAGTTCTTAAGTAATATGATTAATTGAACTTAAATTTATCATGAACTTAGTCCTGGTAGTATTAGCATATCTATGTTGTAGATCAATAGCTCGCGTTTAGCCCCGCTGTTTTATTTTTGATATGTTCCTAGAGAAAACTAAGTTGAAAGATGTTAGTAGCAATGATGCGGATTGGATCCGTGACCTGAGGTTTATCCTCATTGCTGCACAGAAGAATTATGTCCTTAATGCACCGCTAGGTGACAGACCTATTGCAGGAGCAGATGCAGACGTCATGAACGTTTGGCTAGCTCAATATGATGACTACTTGATAGTTTAGTGCACCATGCTTAACATCTTAGAATCGGGACTTCAAAGACGTTTTGAACGTCATGGATCATATGGATGTTCCAGGAGTTGAAGTTAATATTTCAAGCAAACACCCGAGTTGGGAGATATGAAGTCTCCAACAAGTTCTATAGCTAAAAGATGGAGGAAATAGCTCAAGCAGTGAGCATGTGTTCAGATTGTCTGGGTACTACAATCGCTTGAATCAAGTGGGAGTTAATCTTCCAGATAAAATAGTGATTGACAGAATTCTCTAGTCACCATCACCAAGTTAGTAGAACTTCGTGATGAACTATAGTATGCAAGGGATGATGAAAATGATTCCCGAGCTTTTCATGATGATGAAATCGATGAAGGTAGACATCAAGAAAGAGCATCAAGTGTTGATGATTAACAAGACCACTAGTTTCAAGAAAAGGGCAAAAGGAAAGAAAGGGAACCTCAAGAAGAACGGCAAGCAAGTTTCTGCTCAAGTGAAGAAGCCCAAGTCTGGTCCTAAGCTTGAGACTAAGTGCTTCTACTGCAAACGGACTGGTCACTGGAAGCGGAACTGCCCCAAGTATTTGGCGGATAAGAAGGATGGCAAAGTGAACAAAGGTATATTTGATATATAGATTATTGATGTGTATTTTACTAGTGTTCGTAGCAACCCCTCGGTATTTGATACTGGTTCAGTTGCTAAGAGTAGTAACTCGAAACAGGAGTTGCAGAATGAACAGAGACTAGTTAAGGGTGAAGTGACGATGTGTGTTGGAAGTGGTTCCAAGATTGATATGATCATCATCGCACACTCCCTATACTTTCGGGATTAGTGTTGAATCTAAATAAGTGTTATTTGGTGTTTGCGTTGAGCATGAATATAATTTGATCATGTTTATTGCAATACGGTTATTCATTTAAGTAAGAGAATAAATTGTTGTTCTGTTTACATGGATAAAACCTTCTATGGTCATACACCCAATGAAAATGGTTTGTTGGATCTCGATTGTGGTGATACACATTCTCATAATATTGAAGCCAAAAGATGCAAAGTTAATAATGATAGTGCAACTTATTTGTGGCACTGCCGTTTAGGTCATATTGGTGTAAAGCGCATGAAGAAAATTCATGTTGATGGGCTTTTGGAATCACTTGATTATGAATCAGTTGATGCTTGCGAACCGTGCCTCATGGACAAGATGACTAAGACTCCGTTCTCCAGAACAATGGAGCGAGGAACTGACTTATTGGAAATAATACATACTGATGTATGCGGTCCGATGAGTGTTAAGGCTCACGGCAAGTATCGTTATTTTCCGACCTACACAGATGATTTGAGCAGATATGGGTATATCTACTTAATGAAACACAAGTCTGAAACATTTGAAAAGTTCATAGAATTTCAGAGTGAAGTGGAGAATCATCGTAATAAGAAAATAAAAGTTTCTACGATATGATCGCAGAGGTAAAATATTTGAGTTAAGAGTTTGGTCTTCAGTTAAAATAATGTGAAATAGTTTCACAACTCACGCCACCTGGAACACCACAGTGTAATGGTGTGTCCAAACATCATAACCATACTTTATTAGATATGGTGCGATCTATGATGTCTCTTACCGATCTACCACTATTGTTTTGGGGTTATGCATTAGAGACAGCTACATTCACATTAAATAGGGCACCATCTAAATCCGTTGAGGCGACACCGTATGAACTATGGTTTGGCAAGAAACCTAAGCCGTCGTTTCTTAAAGTTTGAGGTTGCAATGCTTATGTGAAAAAGTTTCAACCTGATAAGCTCAAACCCAAATCGGAGAAGTGCATCTTCATAGGATACCCAAAAGAAAATGTTGGTACACCTTCTATCACAGATCCAAAGGCAAGATATTCATTGCTGAGAATGGATCCTTTCTAGAGAAGGAGTTTCTCTCGAAAGAAGTGAGTGGGAGGAAAGTAGAACTTGATGAGGTAACTGTACCTGCTCCCTTATTGGAAAGTAGTTCATCACAGAAATCTGTTCCTGTGACTACTACACCAATTAGTGAGGAAGCTAATGATGATGATCATGTAACTTCAGATCAAGTTACTACCGAACCTCGTAGGTAAACTAGAGTGAGATCCGCACCAGAGTGGTACGGTAATCCTATTATAGAGGTCATGTTACTTGACCATGACGAACCTACGAACTATGAGGAAGCGATGATGAGCCCAGATTCCGCGAAATGGCTTGAGGCCATGAAATCTGAGATGAGATCCATGTATAAGAACAAAATATGGACTTTGATTGACTTGCCCAAAGATCGCGAGCCATTGTGATTAAATGGATCTTCAAGAGGAAGACAGATGCTAATATTAGTGTTACTATCTACAAAGCTAGAATTGTCGCAAAAAGGTTTTCACAAGTTCAAGGTGTTGACTACAATGAGAGTTTCTCACTCGTATGTATGCTTAAGTATGTCCGAATCATGTTAGCAATTGCCGCATTTTATGAAATCTGGCAAATGGATAAAGAAAACTGCATTCCTTAATAGGATTTATTAAAGAAGAGTTGTATATGATGCAACCAGAAGGTTTTGTCGATCCTAAAGGTACTAACAAAATATGCAAGCTCCAGCAATCCATCTAAGGACTGGTGCAAGCATCTCGGAGTTGGAATATACGCTTTGATAAGTTGATCAAAGCATATAGTTTTATGCAGACTTGCGGTGAAGCCTGTATTTACAAGAAAGTGAGTGGGAGCACTACAACATTTCTGATAAGTATATGTATGACATATTGTTGATCGGAGATGATGTAGAATTATTCTGCAAAGCATAAAGGAATGTTTGAAAGGAGTGTTTTCAAAGAAAGACCTCGGTGAAGCTGCTTACATATTGAGCATCAAGATCTATAGAGATAGATCAAGACGCTTGATAAGTTTTTTCAATGAGTACATACCTTGACAAGATTTTGAAGTAGTTCAAAATGGAATAGTCAAAGAAGGAGTTCTTTCTTGTGTTACAAGGTGTGAAGTTGAGTAAGACTCAAAACCCGACCACGGCAGAAGATAGAGAGAGAATGAAAGTCATTCCCTATGCCTCAGCCATAGGTTCTATAAATTATGCCATGCTGTGTACCAGACCTATTGTATACCCTGCCCTGAGTTTGGCAAGGGAGCACAATAGTGATCTAGGAGTAGATCACTAGACATTGGTCAAAATTATCCTTAGTGGAATAAGGATATGTTTCTCGATTATGGAGGTGAGGTTCGTCGTAAAGGGTTACGTCGATGCAAGTTTTGACACTGATCCAGATGACTCAAAGTCTCAATCTTTATACATATTGAAAGTGGGAGTAATTAGCTAGAGTAGCTCCGTGCAAAGCATTGTTGACATAGAAATTTGCAAAATACATACGGATCTGAACGTGGCAAACCCATTGACTAAACTTCCCTCACAAGCAAAACATGATCACATCTTAGTACTCTTTGGGTATTAATCACATAGCGATGTGAACTAGATTATTGACTCTAGTAAACCCTTTGGGTGTTGGTCACATGACGATGTGAACTATGGGTGTTAATCACATGGTGATGTGAACTATTGATGTTAAATCACATGGCAATGTGAACTAGATTATTGACTCTAGTGCAAGTGGGAGACTGAAGGAAATATGCCCTAGAGGCAATAATAAAGTTATTATTTATTTCCTTATATCATGATAAATGTTTATTATTCATGCTAGAATTGTATTAACCGGAAACATAATACATGTGTGAATACATAGACAAACAGAGTGTCACTAGTATGCCTCTACTTGACTAGCTCGTTGATCAAAGATGGTTATGTTTCCTAACCATAGACATGAGTTGTCATTTGATTAACGGGATCACATCATTAGGAGAATAATGTGATTGAATTGACCCATTCCGTTAGCTTAGCACTTGATCGTTTAGTTTGTTGCTATTGCTTTCTTCATGACTTATACATGTTCCTATGACTATGAGATTATGCAACTCCCATTTACCGGAGGAACACTTTGTGTGCCACCAAACATCACAACGTAACTGGGTGATTATAAAGGTGCTCTACAGGTGTCTCCGAAGGTACTTGTTGGGCTGGCGTATTTCGAGATTAGGATTTGTCACTCTGATTATCGGAGAGGTATGTCTGGGCCCACTCGGTAATGCACATCACTATAAACCTTGCAAGAATTGCAACTAATGAGTTAGTTGCGGGATGATGTATTACAGAACGAGTAAAGAGACTTGCCGGTAACGAGATTGAACTAGGTATTGAGATACCGACGATCGAATCTCGGGCAAGTAACATACCGATGACAAAGGGAACAACGTATGTTGTTATGCGGTCTGACCGATAAAGATCTTCGTAGAATATGTGGGAGCCAATATGAGCATCCAGGTTCCGCTATTGGTTATTGACCGGAGACGTGTCTCGGTCATGTCTACATTGTTCTCGAACCCGTAGGATCCGCACGCTTAAGGTTTCGATGACGATTATATTATGAGTTTATGTGATTTGATATACCGAAGGAGTTTGGAGTCCCGGATGAGATCAGGGACATGACGAGGAGTCTCGAAATGGTCGAGACGTAAAGATCGATATATTGGACGACTATATTCGGACATCGGAAAGGTTCCGAGTGATTCGGGTATTTTCGGGAGTACCGGGGAGTTACGGGAATTCGTATTGGGCCTTAATGGGCCATACGGGAAAGGAGAGAAAGGCCTCAAAGGGTGGCCACACCCCTCCCCATGGGCTGGTCCGAATTGGACTAGGGAGGGGGACGGCCCCTTCCTTCCTTCTCCTTTTCCCTTCCCTTTCCTTCCCTCCTACTCCTACTACTTGGAAGGGTTCCTAGTTCTACTAGGAAAGGGGGAATCCTACTCCCGGTGGGAGTAGGACTCCGCTAGGGCGCGCCATAGAGAGGGCCGGCCCTCCCCCTCCTCCACTCCTTTATATACGGGGGCAGGGGGCACCCCAAAGACACAACAATTGATCTCTTCATCTCTTAGCCGTGTGCGGTGCCCCCCTCCACCATAATCCACCTCGGTCATATCATAGCGGTGCTTTGGCAAAGCCCTGCGTCGGTAGAACATCATCATCATCACCACGCCGTCGTGCTGACGAAACTCTCCCTCAACACTCGGCTAGATTGGAGTTCGAGGGACGTCATCGAGTTGAACGTGTGCAAAACTCGGAGGTGCCGTGTGTTCGGTACTTGATTGGTTGGATCGTGAAGACGTACAGCTACATCAACCGCGTTGTGCTAATGCTTCGCTTTTGGTCTACGAGGGTACGTGGACAACACTCTCCCTTCTCGTTGCTATGCATCACCATGATCTTGCGTGTGCATGGGATTTTTTTTGAGATTACTACGTTCCCCAACAGTGGTATCCGAGCCAAGTTTTATGCGTTGATGTTATATGCACGAGTAGAACACAAGTGAGTTGTGGGCGATATAAGTCATACTGCTTACCAGCATGTCATACTTTGGTTCGGCGGTATTGTTGGATGAAGCGGTCTGGACCGACATTACGCGTACGCTTACGCGAGACTGGTTTTACCGCCGTGCTATGCACACAGGTGACTAGCGTGTGTCAGTTTCTCCAACTTTAGTTGAACCGAGTGTGGCTACGCCCGGTCCTTGCGAAGGTTAAAACAACACCAACTTGACAAACTATCGTTGTGGTTTTGATGCGTAGGTAAGAACGGTTCTTGCTCAGCCCGTAGCAGCCACGTAAAACTTGCAACAACAAAGTAGAGGACGTCTAACTTGTTTTTGCAGGGCATGTTGTGATGTGATATGGTCAAGACGTGATGAGATATAAGTTGTTGTATGAGATGATCATGTTTTATTGAAGTTATCGGCAATAGGCAAAAGCCTTATGGTTATCTCTCTATTGCATAAGATGCAAGCGCCAAATACTTGCTTTACTTTATCGCTATGCGATAGCAATTGTTGGCGAGACAACCATGTGATGACACATTGACATAGATCAAGATGATGAAGATCATGGTGTCATGCCGGTGACGATGGAGATCATGACGATGCTTTGTACATGGAGATCAAAGGCACAAGATGATGATGGCCATATCATGTCACATATTATGATTGCATGTGATGTTTATCTTTTATACATCTTATTCTGCTTAGTTCGGCGGTAGCTTTATAAGATATTCTCTCACTAAATTATCAAGGTATAAGTTTTCTCCCTGAGCATGCACCGTTGTGAAAGTTCTTCGTGCTGAGACACCACGTGATGATCGGGTGTGATAGGCTCTACGTTCAAATACAACGGGTGCAAAACAGTTGCACACGCGGAATACCCAGGTTAAACTTGACGAGCCTAGCATATAACAGATATGGCCTCGGAACACAGAGACCGAAAGGTCAAGCGTGAATCATATAGTAGATATGATCAACATAGTGATGTTCACCATTGAAACTACTCCATCTCACATGATGATCGGACATGGTTTAGTTGATATGGATCACGTGATCACTTAGAAGATTAGAGGGATGTCTGTGTAAGTGGGAGTTCTTAAGTAATATGATTAATTGAACTTAAATTTATCATGAACTTAGTCCTGGTAGTATTAGCATATCTATGTTGTAGATCAATAGCTCGCGTTTAGCCCCGCTGTTTTATTTTTGATATGTTCCTAGAGAAAACTAAGTTGAAAGATGTTAGTAGCAATGATGCGAATTGGATCCGTGATCTGAGGTTTATCCTCATTGCTGCACAGAAGAATTATGTCCTTAATGCACCACTAGGTGACAGACCTATTGCAGGAGCAGATGCAGACGTCATGAACGTTTGGCTAGCTCAATATGATGACTACTTGATAGTTTAGTGCACCATGCTTAACATCTTAGAATCGGGACTTCAAAGACGTTTTGAACGTCATGGATCATATGGATGTTCCAGGAGTTGAAGTTAATATTTCAAGCAAATACCCGAGTTGAGAGATATGAAGTCTCCAACAAGTTCTATAGCTAAAAGATGGAGGAAATACCTCAAGCAGTGAGCATGTGTTCAGATTGTCTGGGTACTACAATCGCTTGAATCAAGTGGGAGTTAATCTTCCAGATAAAATAGTGATTGACAAAATTCTCTAGTCACCATCACCAAGTTAGTAGAACTTCGTGATGAACTATAGTATGCAAGGGATGATGAAAATGATTCCCAAGCTTTTCATGATGATGAAATCGATGAAGGTAGACATCAAGAAAGAGCATCAAGTGTTGATGATTAACAAGACCACTAGTTTCAAGAAAAGGGCAAAAGGAAAGAAAGGGAACCTCAAGAAGAATGGCAAGCAAGTTGCTGCTCAAGTGAAGAAGCCCAAGTCTGGTCCTAAGCTTGAGACTAAGTGCTTCTACTGCAAAGGGACTGGTCACTGGAAGCGGAACTGCCCCAAGTATTTGGCGGATAAGAAGGATGGCAAAGTGAACAAAGGTATATTTGATATACAGATTATTGATGTGTATTTTACTAGTGTTCGTAGCAACCCCTCGGTATTTGATACTGGTTCAGTTGCTAAGCGTAGTAACTCAAAACGGGAGTTGCAAAATGAATAGAGACTAGTTAAGGGTGAAGTGACAATGTGTGTTGGAAGTGGTTCCAAGATTGATATGATCATCATCGCACAGTCCCTATACTTTCGGGATTAGTGTTGAATCTTGAAAGTGCAACTATCCCTAGGTGGTTTTGGTAATTCATAACAACATATAGCTCATTGAGCTAATGCTATTCCAAGATGATTATTTCAGGAAAGCTCAATGATTGGCATGGCATGGATGGTGAAAGTGGAACCCTCAAAATGCTAAGGACAAAGGATTGGCTCAAGCTCAAAAGCTCAAGACTCTTCATTTTATATTTTAGTGATCCAAGATCACATCGAGTCTTTAGAAAAAGCCAATACTATCAAGGAGGGATGAGGTGTTGCTTAATGAGCCTCTTGCTTCATGTGCTTAGTGATAGGCTCCAAAACCCTCAACTACTTTCCCATATCCACATATGACCTAAACCCTAAGCCAAACTCGGTCCTACCGATTCTTTCTATCCGGAGCCACCGAGTTTCACTTGTCATAAGCCACTGCCAAACCCTAGCAATTCGGTTCTACCAATAGGGATCTCGATCTCACCGAAATGGGATTGCAAACTCTCTGTTTCCCTTTCGTAACTTTTCGGTCTCATCGAAAGAGCGAATCGGTCCCACCGAGATTGCAATGTAAATTCAGTGTTTCCTTTTTGTAACTTTTCGGTCTCACCGAAAGAGCAAATCGGTCCCACCGAGTTTGCCTGACCAACTCTCTGGTTAGCTAATTACCAAAATCGGTCTCACCGAGTTTGTGAATCGGTCTCACCGAGATTACGTTATTCCCAAACCCTAACCATATCGGTCCTACCGAGTTGCATGTCAGTCCCACCGAAAATCTCTAACGGTCACTAGGTTTACCTTTTCGGTCCGACCGAGTTTGTTGATTCGGTCCCACCGAGATTGGAAAACTGTGTGTAACGGTTGGATTTTGTGTGGAGGCTATATATACCCCTCCACCTCCTCTTCATTCGTGGAGAGAGCCATCAGAACACATACACAATTCCAACTCATATGTTCTGAGAGAGAACCACCTACTCATGTGTTGAGACCAAGATATTCCATTCCTACCATATGAATCTTGATCTCTAGCCTTCCCCAAGTTGCTTTCCACTCAAATCTTCTTTCCACAAAATCCAAATCCTATGAGAGAGAGTTGAGTGTTGGGGAGACTATCATTTGAAGCACAAGAGCAAGGAGTTCATTACCTACACACCATTTGTTACTTCTTGGAGAGTGGTGTCTCCTAGATTGGCTAGGTGTTACTTGGGAGCCTTCGACAAGATTGTGGAGTTGAACCAAGGAGTTTGTAAGGGCAAGGAGATCGCCTACTTCTTGAAGATCTACCGCTAGTGAGGCAAGTCCTTCGTGGGCGATGGTCATGGTGGGATAGACAAGGTTGCTTCTTCGTGGACCCTTTGTGGGTGGTTGCTTCTTCATGGACCCTTCGTGGGTGGAGCCCTCTGTGGACTCGCGCAACCATTACCCTTCGTGGGTGGAGCCCTCTATGGACTCGCGCAACCGTTAACCTTCATGGGTTGAAGTCTCCATCAACGTGGATGTAGGATAGCACCACCTATCCGAACCACGGGAAAAACATCCGTGCCTCCAATTGCGTTTGAATTCTCCAAACCCTTCCCTTTACATTCTTGCAAGTTGCATGCTTTACTTTCCGCTGCCAATATACTCTTTGCATGCTTGCTTGAATTGTGTGATGATTGCTTGACTTGTCCTACAATAGCTAAAATCTGCTAAGAACTAAAATTGGGAAAAGGTTAAGTTTTTATTTGGTCAAGTAGTCTAATCACCCCCCCTCTAGACATACTTTCGATCCTACAAGTGGTATCAGAGCTTTGGTCTCCATTTTCTTTGATCTCCATAGCTTTTGGTGGTCATAGCCATGGTTTCACAACCTAGGAGAGTATGGCGTCTAGCGAGGGAAATTATCACCGTAGAGGTCCTTACTTTGATGGTACTAATTTTGCTAGTTGGAAGCATAAAATGAAAATGCATATTCTTGGACATAACCCCGCCGTTTGGGCTATTGTGTGTGTTGGTTTGCAAGGTGACTTCTTTGATGGGAAAGAACCAAACCGTGAAGCTACCGCGGATGAGTTGAAGATGTTGCAATACAATGCTCAAGCTTGTGATATTCTCTTCAACGGATTGTGCCCCGAAGAATTCAACAAAATCAGCCGTCTTGAGAATGCAAAGGAAATATGGGACACTTTGATTGATATGCACAAAGGTACCGACTCCATCAAGGAATCCAAGTTGGATGTGCTTCAAAGTCAACTTGACAAGTTCAAAATGAAGGATGGTGAAGGTGTCACTGAAATGTACTCTAGGCTTGCTCACATCATAAATGAGATTGCCGGCTTAGGAAGTGAAGAGATGACCGATAGATTCATCATCAAGAAGATTCTAAGAGCCTTGGATGGAAAATATGATACCGTGTGCACATTGATCCAAATGATGCCCAATTACAAAGATCTCAAGCCAACGGAGGTGATTGGAAGAATTGTTGCTCATGAGATGTCACTTAAGGATAAAGAGGAACTTCACAACAAATCAAGTGGTGCCTACAAAGCCTCATGTGAAGCCCCTACATCATCAAGTGAGAAACAAAACTTCAATGAAGAATTGAGCTTAATGGTGAAGAACTTCAACAAGTTCTACAAGAGTAGAAGCAAAGATAGAAGCTTCAAGTCAAGGTCCTACAATGACAAAAGATCTTCTAGTCGAGAGCGAAACTGCTACAGTTGTGGAAGACCCAGACACTATTCCAATGAGTGTACGGCTCCCTACAAGAGAAGAGAAGATTCTCCAAAAATAAGAAGCAAAGAATCACCACCAAGAGAGAGAAGGAGTAGAGATGATCATTATGAACGAAGATACTCACGAAGAAGCAAGGATTCGGAAAGGAAGGAAAAATCATCAAGGAGCTACACAAAACAAAGACACCAAGCTCATGTTGGTGAATGGGTATCCGGCTCCGACTCCGACAGCCACTCCAAGAGAAGTTATCACTCCGACTCCGAAGATACTCAAGATGAAGGTGTTGCCGGTCTAGCACTTGTGTCAACCAACTCCTATGACATATTTGACTCACCAAATGAAGGAATTGGAAGATGCTTCATGGCCAAAGGTCCTAAGGTAACACACCCCGAGTATGTTGATTTCAATAGTGATGAAGATGACTTATTAGGTGATGATTTGCTTGTTGACAACTCTAGTGATGAATACTATGATGAAACGTCAATTAATCATGCTAACCAAGATAAAACGAATGACAATGATAAGGAGAAGATTGAGGCTCTAACTAAAGAACTAAACACTCTTAAGTTAGCTCATGAAACTATCTTCGAAGATCATCGAGAACTTTTAAGAGCTCATGAGAAATTATGCTTTGAAAAGCTCAATCTTGAGCAAGAGCATGAGTTCTTAAAAGCAATCAATAATGATCTCCGTAAGAAAAGTTCTTCTTACATTGCCAAGCGTTTACTCTTATCCACTTACATGCCTCAAGTCAAGTCTAGTAACAAGAACAAGAAAGATTCTTCCTCTAGCAGTAACAATGATCATGCTAAATCCAATATTGTTGCTTCTAGTAGTTCTCTTGATTCCACTAATGATTGTCTTAGCCAAGTTACACTTGAGCAAGAAAATAGCTTATTGAAGGGAATTATAGAGAAAGGAGTGTACAAAAGCCTTGCCGGGAGTAAGCAATTCGAGGAAATTGTGCGCAAGCAAGGAATGCACCAGAAGAATCAAGGTGTTGGTTTTGAATGAAAGTTCAATGCCAATG
Source organism: Triticum aestivum (assembly GCF_018294505.1). NCBI lineage: Eukaryota > Viridiplantae > Streptophyta > Magnoliopsida > Poales > Poaceae > Triticum > Triticum aestivum. The sequence goes on from NC_057800.1 coordinate 460,663,576, forward strand.
GAGTTGAGTGGGAAGAAGATCAATACCCCAAGACAAAGTTTGTTCCTCAACAAGAGAAGTATGATACTTCTTTCAAGGGGACACAAGCTCAAGATGATCTTCCACCACAAGACTACAAGCAAAAAGGCAAGGACAAGCCTCAAGAGGAAATTGATGCATTTGAAGAAGATCCTAAGACCTTAGTCAAGTGGATTCCCAAGACTACTTCAAGTTCCACTTCATCAAGTACGACTACAACTCCAAGGATTCCCATCAAGATGGTGTGGATCCAAAAGAAGAAGAACTAGAGAGTTCTTGAGGGTGACTCCACCAACATACTTCACTCTTATCATTTTGGCAAGAACAAGTGCAATCAACTTCCACATCTTGCACTAGTTCAAGGAGTCACAAACCCTCTTGTTGGTAAGACAAGGGACAAGGTAACCTAAAAGTTTTCATGGACATCATCTTGTGTGTGCATCACTCTATGTCTATGGATATCCTTGTTTGTTCCTTGTGGGACTAACCCATGTAGGTATTGAAAGTGCAATTCACTCAAATGGATAGCTCCAAGTGATCTACATCAACATTGAGCATCCACATCTTCAACATCTACATGAAGTCATCATCGACAAAACCCGAGGTTAGTTCATCCCTCTAAGGGGGGATATCACATCTAGGGGGAGCTTTACTCTAAGACTTGAGCTAAAGCAACTCTAAAGATGTGAACACAACAATGCTTTATGTAAAAGTGGTAACCCCACTTGAGCTTAAACGATGAGTATGACCTATGATCAAGTGTTCTCACTTGACTCCTAAGTCAATATACTCATATATAGATGACCTTGTCATCGCAAATTGCTTGGTAGATGCTAGAATTGGTTGTGCATGCCTTGTCACATATTTCATTTGCCATCTTATTGTGTGAGCATGCTGGTTGCATATTTTACTCATTCGAGGACATCCACTTGTTGATTTGATTGTTTGGTTTTATTTCCTTTTGCCAAGTGGATGGACAAGAATGCCTAAGAACCTCCTCTAGCTATCTATGCTTTTCTCGTCTCAAACTCTATTCATGCTACATCACAAAATTTTATCAAGTCAGATTCGAACCACTCTGTGTGAGGAGCGCTCGGAGTCCCCGATTCGTCATAGACTTAAACTTCCAAAACCTCTTTATGATTCTCGGTCTGACCGATACCCTACTTTCGGTCCTACCGAGATCATTAAGTTGATCTAGGTTTTCGATCACGGTGCAACCGATTTGAACCATTCGGTCACACCGAGTTGCAATAACTGTATACAGTTTTGCATCTCGGTGCCACCGAGTCGTTCCACTCGGTCACACCGACAGGGTCGGGCTATATATAGTCACGGGCAAAAATTTGGAAATTTCTCCGAACCCCTTCGCCCGCGCGATAGCCTGCTCTGCCAACTTGGTCTCCGGATCGTCTCCTCGCCGCCTCCAGTCGCTGGTCTCCATCGCCGTCAACGGAATTCAACCCTGCCGTTGCCGCCGTAGCGAGTCTCCGCCGAACTAGGGTATGGACTCGATCTTTGTGCTATTCCCAATCCGATTCCTAGCACATTGTGATCATAATGATTCTTGCAACATTTGATAAACTTCTATCTAGTCAATGAACTCGTAGATTAGGCTTGATTCGAAAATTTTAGGGTTAGGTTTCCGCCGAAACCATCTCGAACCAACCCCACCGATTGGGCTCATGCCATTGCACAAGACTCGGTCTGACCGAGTATTACTAATCGGTGGTGACCGATTTTGGAACTTTGTGAAACCCTAGCAGTCTCGTTGCCACCGAACTGTGACTCGGTCTGACCGAGTTCACTAGTTTAGGTTCCAAAAACTGCTTCGGTATCACCGAGTTTAAAAATCAGTAGATCCGAAATGCTTTCTGTGGGAAACTAAAACTAAGTTTTTCAATCATTCTTTTGCAAAAACCTCTGCATTTTGTGATGCTCATCCACTCTACCTCATCTATAAACTGTTCACAGGGTCAGCAGTCAGCTTGTTCATCATGTCTGATCAGAGTGACAGCCAGAACATGTTAGAACAACAAGTGCAGATGAGTGAGGGCACTAGTCCCTCAAGTTCTTCAGATGATGGCAGCAGAAGTACTCCTAGCAATCAGCCTAAAGCTGCCACCAGACAGAGAAAGAAGAGAACCTCAGAATCAGAGGATGAAGACTATGTGGCAGAAGAGGAAGCAACTTCCAAGAGAGTTGAGCCAGCACAGGGCACAAAGCCAGGCTTAAAGATCAAAAGGCCAGCAGGCAGGCAGCCTATGTCAAAGGCCAGAGCTTCAACTGAGAAGCCCACTCCCATAGAGCCAGTTGCTTCTGAAGGCAAGAAAAGGAAGGAAAGGGTCAAGAAGACCGTAGCCAGAGTGCTTGGAAAGGCTTCCATCATGGAAGAAGAGGAAGAAGAAGAGGTAGCTGCACCAGCACCTAAGGCACCCAAGCTAATGGGTGATGCCATAAGATCAGGGGCAGCTGCTTCCAAGGCCAAGCCAGCTCCAAAGCCAAAACCAAAGAGGAATACAAGAAGTATCGCAGCTGCTGAGAAGAACAAGGCCCCAGTGCCTGACACTGCTGAAGAAGATGAGGAAGAGCAAGTACTTAGAAAGCTCAAGCCCAAGATCCCAGACCACAATGATGCTCATCCTGTGGCTGAGGATATGAAGCTCAGGAGAGACTCGGGGCTGAGGAAGTGGAGAGAAGCAGATCCGTATGCTTCAAGGAGGAGGACCGCTATTGACTACAGATTTTACACCAAGGAACAGCTGGACTTCTATGAGACAGTGCTGCTTGATAAGAAGCCAATAGTCTATGATATGAGATGGGTTGACTGGCAATACATCAAGGACAACAAAGAGTACTACCCTGGAGTGCAGGACAGCTTCAAGGCATGTGGAGTAGAGGACTTTGTTGGGCAGAAGCTCACAAAGTGGAATGAGGAACTCATCATGCAGTTCTACTCCACAGCCCATTTTTATCCAGATGATAGGATTGTATGGATGTCAGAGGGTACGAGGTACCAGTCTACAGTTACTAAATGGGCTCAGCTCATTAATGCCCCAGAGGAGCAAGCAGATGACTTGGACATTTATGCCAAGAAGAAGATGGACCACAACTCAATGTCAAACATGTACAAGGAGATTCCAAATGAAGCACTTGACACTTTCAAGTTTGGCTCAATACACTATCTTCTGTCAGGGCTGCCAACCATAAATTGGATACTGAGGCACACCTTATTGCCCAAGTCTGGAGATCACAAGATGATCAGAGGCCATGCAATCAACTTGCTACATATCTTTGATGTGCCACAGAAGTTCAAGGTGATGAGCCTCATGGTAGAGACAATCAAGAGGACAGCAGCAGACCAGAAGAGGAGCTGTGGATATGCCCCACAGATTCAGGAGCTCATCAACTCCAAGATGGGCACGGGCATATACTTATTGGACAAGGAACACCTGCCCATCCGTCCAGATTTTGAAGATAATCAAGTTGTTATGACTGAGAATGAACCATCATCTGCCCAAGCACAAGCCAAGAAGGAGAAGGCGAGGAAGGAGAAAGCTGCCAAGATGCCTACTCAAGAGGAGGCATCTGAATATTTCCTAAAAACCAAACAAGAGCAGCTTGGTTACTTGATTGCATCCACCCTGCGGATTGAGCAAGGACTAGACACCCTAACTCAGAACCAGGCAAGCTTAGAGAGGATCATGGAACAAAAGTTCTATGACTTGGATGTCAAAGTGACAGAGATTCAGACTGTAGTGGAGCAGCTCCAGGATGACATGCAGGAGAGGAGAGGCAAGACTACAACTGATGCCTTTGCCAGAGTGCCACGAGGTCCGAGGTCGTCTGCAGTGCCAGTTGCTGACCCCAGAGCCACCACGTCTGCACCAGCTACAGCCTCAATTCCACCAGCTCTGGCGTCCACTTCAGCCTCGACTCCGACCACGTCTACAGAAGGCTTCGTCCTTGGAGTGCTCCGGACTCCACCACCACCTGAAGATCAAGCCTAAGAGTCGATCTAGCACTATGCATTTTCTAGGAACTTTTTGGTAACTTGTTGCCAAAGGGGGAGAAAAAGTATAGATCATAGGCTTCGAGAGAGAGTGTTGCTTTTTTTCTCTCTTGCTTTATTTGGTGGTTTTTCGAACTTTGTTTGCTTTTGAGTGCTTGAGATACTATGCCGTTATCTGTGAGACATTGATGATCATGTGTTTGATCATAAGCTACACTTAATGTTTGCTTAATATTATCATCTTATCTATCTTATGTGATCATTCACTATTCTTAGTGATGAGTGCATGTATTTCATTCTTATCATTTTAAGCGCTCCACCAAGATGTATGTGACATGGAAGAGTAACCCATCACTCTAACTCTTTGTGCATTTGCAGTCCAAAGCAAATTTTAAATATGCACAAATTTAGGGGGAGCTCTTACTTGTCACATACTTCTCAAAGCGACGATATATTTCATGCTTATTATCATTTGTCGAAGCTTTGATCTATATGTTGTCATCAATTAACAAAAAGGGGGAGATTGAAAGTGCAACTTGTTGGGTTTCGTAGTAATTTCAAAAAATTTCCTACGCGCACACAGGATCATGTGATGCATAGCAACGAGAGGAGAGTATTGTCTACGTACCCAACGCAGACCGACTGCGGAAGCGATGACACGACGTAGAGGAAGTAGTCGTACGTCTTCACGATCCAACCGATCAAGCACCGAAACTACGGCACCTCCGAGTTCGAGCACACGTTCAGCTCGATGACGATCCCCGGACTCCGATCCAGCAAAGTGTCGGGGAAGAGTTCCGTCAGCACGACGGCGTGGTGACGATCTTGATGAACTACTGCAGCAGGGCTTCGCCTAAACTCCGCTACAGTATTATCGAGGAATATGGTGGCAGGGGGCACCGCACACGGCTAAGGAATCGATCACGTGGATCAACTTGTGTCAACTTGTGTGTTTAGAGGTGCCCCTGCCTCCGTATATAAAGGAGGAGAGGAGGGGAGGCTGGCCGGCCAAAGAGGGAGGCGCAGGAGAGTCCTACTCCCTCTGGGAGTAGGATTCCTCCCCCCAATCCTAGTCCAACTAGGATTCCTCGGAGGGGAAGGGAGAGAGGGGGGCCGGCCACCTTCTCCTAGTCCTAATAGGACTAGGGGAGGGGGAAGAGGCGCAGCCACCTTGGGCTGCCCCTTTCTCCTTTCCACTAAGGCCCATGATGGCCCATATGGCTCCCGGGGGGTTCCGGTAACCTCCCGGTAACCCGGTAAAATCCCGATTTCACCCGGAACACTTCCGATGTCCAAACATAGACTTCCAATATATCAATCTTTATGTCTCGACCATTTCGAGACTCCTCGTCATGTCCGTGATCACATCCGGGACTCCGAACAACCTTCGGTACATCAAAATGCATAAACTCATAATATAACTGTCATCGTAACCTTAAGCGTGCGGACCCTACGGGTTCGAGAACAATGTAGACATGACCGAGACACGTCTCCGGTCAATAACCAATAGCGGGACCTGGATGCCCATATTGGCTCCTACATATTCTACGAAGATCTTTATCGGTCAGACCGCATAACAACATACGTTGTTCCCTTTGTCATCGGTATGTTACTTGCCCGAGATTCGATCGTCGGTATCCAATACCTAGTTCAATCTCGTTACTGGCAAGTCTCTTTACTCGTTCCGTAATACATCATCTCACAACTAACATATTAGTTGTAATGCTTGCAAGGCTTATGTGATGTGTATTACCGAGAGGGCCCAGAGATACCTCTCCGACAATCGGAGTGACAAATCCTAATCTCGAAATACGCCAACCCAACATCGACCATTGGAGACACCTGTAGTACTCCTTTATAATCACCCATTTACGTTGTGACGTTTGGTAGTACCCAAAGTGTTCCTCCGGCAAACGGGAGTTGCATAATCTCATAGTCATAGGAACATGTATAAGTCATGAAGAAAGCAATAGCAACATACTAAACGATCAGGTGCTAAGCTAATGGAATGGGTCATGTCAATCAGATCATTCAACTAATGATGTGACCTCGTTAATCAAATAACAACTCATTGTTCATGGTCAGGAAACATAACCATCTTTGATTAACGAGCTAGTCAAATAGAGGCATACTAGTGACACTCTGTTTGTCTATGTATTCACACATGTATTATGTTTCCGGTTAATACAATTCTAGCATGAATAATAAACATTTATCATGATATAAGGAAATAAATAATAACTTTATTATTGCCTCTAGGGCATATTTCCTTCAGTCTCCCACTTGCACTAGAGTCAATAATCTAGTTCACATCGCCATGTGATTTAACAGCAATAGTTCACATCACCATGTGATTAACACCCATAGGGTTTTACTAGATTCAGTCATCTAGTTCACATCGCTATGTGATTAACACCCAAGGAGTACTAAGGTGCGATCATGTTTTGCTTGTGAGAGAATCTTAGTCAACGGGTCTGTCACATTCAGATCCGTAAGTATTTTGCAAATATTTATGTCAACAATGCTCTGCACGGAGCTACTCTAGCTAATTGCTCCCACTTTCAATATGTATCCAGATTAAGACTTAGAGTCATCTGGATCAGTGCCAAAACTTGTATCGGCGTAACCTTTTACGACAAACCTTTTGTCACCTCCATAATTGAGAAACATATCCTTATTCCACTAAGGATAACTTTTGACCAATGTCCAGCGATCTACTCCTAGATCACTATTGTACTCCCTTGCCAAATTCAGAGCAAGGTATACAATAGGTCTGGTACATAGCATAACATACTTTATAGAACCTATGACTGAGGCATAGGGAATGACTTTCATTCTCTTTTCTATTTTCTGCCGTGGTCAGGATTTGAGTATTACTCAATTTAACACCTTTGCAACACAGGCAAGAACTCTTTCTTTGACTGTTCCATTTTGAACTATTTCAAAATCTTGCCAAGGTATGTACTCATTGAAAATCTTATCAAGCGTCTTGATCTATCTCAATAGATCTTGATGCTCAATATGTAAGTAGCTTTTACTGAGGTCTTTTCCTTTTAAAGAACTCCTTTAAAACACTCCTTTATGCTTTGCAGAAAAATTCTACATTATTTCCGATCAAAAATATGTTATTCACACATACTTATCAGAAATGCTGTAGTGCTCCCACTCACTTTCTTGTAAATACAGGCTTCTCAAAAAGTCTGTATAAAACCATATGCTTTGATCAACTCATCAAAGCGTATATTCCAACTCCGAGAGGCTTGCACTAGTCCATAGATGGATCGCTGGAGCTTGCACATTTTGTTAGTATCTTTAGGATTGATAAAACCTTCTGGTTGCATCATATACAACTCTTCTTTAATAAATCCATTAAGGAATGCAGTTTTGTTTATCCATTTGCCAGATTTCATAAAATGCGGCAATTGCTAACATGATTCGGACAGACTTAAGCATAGATACGAGTGAGAAAATCTCATCGTAGTCAACACCTTGAACTTTGTCGAAAACCTTTTTGCGACAATTCTAGCTTTGTAGATAGTAACACTACTATCAGCGACCGTCTTCCTCTTGAAGATCCATTTATTCTCAATTGCTTGCTGATCATCGGGCAAGTCAACCAAAGTCCAAACTTTGTTCTCATACATGGATCATATCTCAGATTTCATGGCCTCAAACCATTTCGCGGAATCTGGGCTCATCATTGCTTCCTCATAGTTCGTAGGTTCATCATGGTCTAGTAACATGACTTCCAGAACATGATTACCGTACCACTCTGGTGCGGATCTTACTCTGGAAGACCTACGAGGTTTGGTAGTAACTTGATCTAAAGTTTGATGATCATTATCATTGGCTTCCTCACTAACTGGTGTAGGTGTCACTGAAACAGTTTTCTGTGATGAACTACTTTCTAGTAAGGGAGCAGGTACAGTTACCTCGTCAAGTTCTACTTTCCTCCCACTCACTTCTTTCGAGAGAAACTCCTTCTCCAGAAAAACTCCAAATTTAGCAACAAAAGTCTTGCCTTCGGATTTGTGATAGAAGGTGTACCCAACAGTTTCCTTTGGGTATCCTATGAAGACGCACTTCTCCGATTTGAGTTTGAGCTTATCAGGTTGAAACTTTTTCACATAAGCATTGCAACCTCAAACTTTAAGAAACGACAGCTTAGGTTTCTTGCCAAACCATAGTTCATACGGTGTCGTCTCAACGGATTTAGATGGTGCCCTTTTAACGTGAATGCAGCTGTCTCTAATGTATAACCCCAAAATGATAGTGGTAGATCGGTAAGAGACATCATAGATCGCACCATATCTAATAAAGTACGGTTATGACGTTCGGACACACCATTACATTGTGGTGTTCCAGGTGGCGTGAGTTTGTGAAACTATTCCACATTGTTTTAATTGAAGACCAAACTCGTAACTCAAATATTTGTCTCCGCGATCAGATCGTAGAAACTTTATTTCCTTGTCATGATGATTTTCCACTTCACTCTGAAATTCTTTGAACTTTTCAAATGTTTCAGACTTATGTTTCATCAAGTAGATATACCCATATCTGCTCAAATCATCTATGAAGTTCAGAAAATAACGATACTTGCCGTGAGCCTTAACACTCATCGGACCGCATACATCAGTATGTATTATTTCCAATAAGTCAGTTGCTCGCTCCGGAGAACGGAGTCTTAGTCATCTTGCCCATGAGGCATGGTTCGCAAGCATCAACTGATTCATAATCAAGTGATTCCAAAAGCCCATCAGTATGGAGTTTCTTCATGCGCTTTACACCAATATGACCTAAACGGCAGTGCTACAAACAAGTTGCACTTATCATTATTAACTTTGCATCTTTTGGTTTCAATATTATGATTATGTGTATCACTATGATCGAGATCCAACGAACTATTTTCATTGGGTGTGTAACCATATAAGGTTTCATTCATGTAAACAGAACAACAATTTATTCTCTTACTTAAATGAATAACCGTATTACAATAAACATGATCAAATCATATTCATGCTCAACGCCAACACCAAATAACACTTATTCAGGTTCAACACTAATCCCGAAAGTATAGGGAGTGTGCGACGATGATCATATCAATCTTGGAACCACTTCCAACATACATCGTCACTTCACCCTTAACTAGTCTCTGTTTATTCTGCAACTCCCGTTTTGAGTTACTAATCTTAGCAACTGAACTAGTATCAAATACTGAGGGGTTGCTATAAACACTAGTAAAGTACACATCAATAACATGTATATCAAATATACTTATGTTCACTTTGCCATCCTTATTATCTGCCAATCACTTGGGGTAGTTCCGCTTCCAGTGACCAGTCCCTTTGCAGTAGAAACACTTAGTCTCAGGCTTAGGACCAGACTTGGGCTTCTTCACTTTGAGCAGCAACTTGCTTGCTGTTCTTCTTGAAGTTCCCCTTCTTCCCTCTGCCCTTTTTCTTGAAACTAGTGGTCTTGTTAACCATCAACACTTGATGTTCTTTCTTGATTTCTACCTTCATCGATTTCAACATCACGAAGAGCTCAGGAATCATTTTCGTCATCCCTTGCATACTATAGTTCATCACGAAGTTCTAGTAACTTTAGTGATGGTGACTAGAGAATTCTGTCAATCACTATCTTATCTGGAAGATTAACTCCCACTTGATTCAAGCGATTGAAGTACCCAGACAATCTGAGTACATGCTCACTAGTTGAGCGATTCTCCTCCATTTTTTAGCTATAGAACTTGTTGGAGATTTCATATCTCTCAACTCGGGTATTTGCTTGAAATACTAACTTCAAATACTGGAACATCTCATATGGTCCATGATGTTCAAAACATCTTTGAAGTCCCGATTCTAAGCCGTTAAGCATGGTGCACTAAACTATCAAGTAGTCATCATATTGAGCTAGCCAGACATTCATAACTTCTGCATCTGCTCCTGCAATAGGTCTGTCACCTAGCGGTGCATTAAGGACATAATTCTTCTGTGCAGCAATGAGGATTTAACCTCAGATCACGGATCAAATCCGCAACATTGCTACTAACATTTTTCAACACAATTTTCTCTAGGAACATATCAAAATAAACACAGGGAAGCAACAACGCGAGCTATTGATCTACAACATGATTTGCAAAATACTACCAGGACTAAGTTCATGATAAATTTAAGTTCAATTTAATCATATTACTTAAGAACTCCCACTTAGATAGACATCCCTCTAATCCTCTAAGTGATCACGTGATCCAAATCAACTAAACCATGTCCGATCATCACGTGAGATGGAGTAGTTTCATCGGTGAACATCTTTATGTTGATCATATCTACTATATGATTCACGCTCGACCTTTCGGTCTCCGTGTTCCAAGGCCATATCTGCATATGCTAGGCTCGTCAAGTTTAACCTGAGTATTCTGCGTGCGCAACTGTTTTGCACCCGTTGTATTTGAACGTAGAGCCTATCACACCCGATCATCACGTGGTGTCTCAGCACGAAGAACTTTCGCAACGGTGCATACTCAGGGAGAACACTTCTTGATAATTTAGTGAGAGATCATCTTATAATGCTACCGTCAATCAAAGCAAGATAAGATGCATAAAAAGATAAACATCACATGCAATCAATATAAGTGATATGATATGGCCATCATCATCTTGTGCTTGTGATCTCCATCTCCGAAGCACCGTCATGATCACCATCGTCACCGGCGCGACACCTTGATCTCCATCGTAGCATCGTTGTCGTCTCGCCAATCTTATGCTTCCACGACTATCACTACCGTTTAGTAATAAAGTAAAGCATTACATCGCGATTGCATTGCATACAATAAAGCGACAACCATATGGCTCCTGCCAGTTGCCGATAACTCGGTTACAAAACATGATCATCTCATACAATAAAATTCAGCATCATGCTTTGACCATATCACATCACAACATGCCCTGCAAAAACAAGTTAGACGTCCTCTACTTTGTTGTTGCATGTTTTACGTGGCTGCTACGGGCTTAAGTAAGAACCAATCTCACCTACGCATCAAAACCACAACGATAGTTTGTCAAATAGACTCCGTTTTAACCTTCGCAAGGACCGGGCGTAGCCATACTTGGTTCAACTAAAGTTGGAGAGGCAGTCGCCCGCAAGCCATCTCTGTGCAAAGCACGTCGAGGGAACCGGTCTCGCGTAAGCGTACGCGTAAGGTTGGTCCGGGTCGTCTCGTCCAACAATACCGCCGAACCAAAGTATGACATGCTGGTAGGCAGTATGACTTGTATCGTCCACAACTTACTTGTGTTCTACTCATGCATATAACATCAACATCATTAACCTAGGCTCGGATGCCACTGTTGGGTTTCGTAGTAATTTCAAAAAATTTCCTACGCGCACACAGGATCATGTGATGCATAGCAACGAGAGGAGAGTATTGTCTACGTACCCAACGCAGACCGACTGCGGAAGCGATGACACGACGTAGAGGAAGTAGTCGTACGTCTTCACGATCCAACCGATCAAGCACCGAAACTACGGCACCTCCGAGTTCGAGCACACGTTCAGCTCGATGACGATCCCCGGACTCCGATCCAGCAAAGTGTCGGGGAAGAGTTCCGTCAGCACGACGGCGTGGTGACGATCTTGATGAACTACTGCAGCAGGGCTTCGCCTAAACTCCGCTACAGTATTATCGAGGAATATGGTGGCAGGGGGCACCGCACACGGCTAAGGAATCGATCACGTGGATCAACTTGTGTCAACTTGTGTGTTTAGAGGTGCCCCTGCCTCCGTATATAAAGGAGGAGAGGAGGGGAGGCTGGCCGGCCAAAGAGGGAGGCGCAGGAGAGTCCTACTCCCTCTGGGAGTAGGATTCCTCCCCCAATCCTAGTCCAACTAGGATTCCTCGGAGGGGAAGGGAGAGAGGGGGGCCGGCCACCTTCTCCTAGTCCTAATAGGACTAGGGGAGGGGGAAGAGGCGCAGCCACCTTGGGCTGCCCCTTTCTCCTTTCCACTAAGGCCCATGATGGCCCATATGGCTCCCGGGGGGTTCCGGTAACCTCCCGGTAACCCGGTAAAATCCCGATTTCACCCGGAACACTTCTGATGTCCAAACATAGACTTCCAATATATCAATCTTTATGTCTCGACCATTTCGAGACTCCTCGTCATGTCCGTGATCACATCCGGGACTCCGAACAACCTTCGGTACATCAAAATGCATAAACTCATAATATAACTGTCATCGTAACCTTAAGCGTGCGGACCCTACGGGTTCGAGAACAATGTAGACATGACCGAGACACGTCTCCGGTCAATAACCAATAGCAGGACCTGGATGCCCATATTGGCTCCTACATATTCTACGAAGATCTTTATCGGTCAGACCGCATAACAACATACGTTGTTCCCTTTGTCATCGGTATGTTACTTGCCCGAGATTCGATCGTCGGTATCCAATACCTAGTTCAATCTCGTTACTGGCAAGTCTCTTTACTCGTTCCGTAATACATCATCTCACAACTAACATATTAGTTGTAATGCTTGCAAGGCTTATGTGATGTGTATTACCGAGAGGGCCCAGAGATACCTCTCCGACAATCGGAGTGACAAATCCTAATCTCGAAATACGCCAACCCAACATCGACCATTGGAGACACCTGTAGTACTCCTTTATAATCACCCAGTTACGTTGTGACGTTTGGTAGTACCCAAAGTGTTCCTCCGGCAAACGGGAGTTGCATAATCTCATAGTCATAGGAACATGTATAAGTCATGAAGAAAGCAATAGCAACATACTAAACGATCAGGTGCTAAGCTAATGGAATGGGTCATGTCAATCAGATCATTCAACTAATGATGTGACCTCGTTAATCAAATAACAACTCATTGTTCATGGTCAGGAAACATAACCATCTTTGATTAACGAGCTAGTCAAGTAGAGGCATACTAGTGACACTCTGTTTGTCTATGTATTCACACATGTATTATGTTTCCGGTTAATACAATTCTAGCATGAATAATAAACATTTATCATGATATAAGGAAATAAATAATAACTTTATTATTGCCTCTAGGGCATATTTCCTTCAGTCTCCCACTTGCACTAGAGTCAATAATCTAGTTCACATCGCCATGTGATTTAACAGCAATAGTTCACATCACCATGTGATTAACACCCATAGGGTTTTACTAGATTCAGTCATCTAGTTCACATCGCTATGTGATTAACACCCAAGGAGTACTAAGGTGCGATCATGTTTTGCTTGTGAGAGAATCTTAGTCAACGGGTCTGTCACATTCAGATCCGTAAGTATTTTGCAAATATTTATGTCAACAATGCTCTGCACGGAGCTACTCTAGCTAATTGCTCCCACTTTCAATATGTATCCAGATTAAGACTTAGAGTCATCTGGATCAGTGCCAAAACTTGTATCGGCGTAACCTTTTACGACAAACCTTTTGTCACCTCCATAATTGAGAAACATATCCTTATTCCACTAAGGATAACTTTTGACCAATGTCCAGCGATCTACTCCTAGATCACTATTGTACTCCCTTGCCAAATTCAGAGCAAGGTATACAATAGGTCTGGTACATAGCATAACATACTTTATAGAACCTATGACTGAGGCATAGGGAATGACTTTCATTCTCTTTTCTATTTTCTGCCGTGGTCAGGATTTGAGTATTACTCAATTTAACACCTTTGCAACACAGGCAAGAACTCTTTCTTTGACTGTTCCATTTTGAACTATTTCAAAATCTTGCCAAGGTATGTACTCATTGAAAATCTTATCAAGCGTCTTGATCTATCTCAATAGATCTTGATGCTCAATATGTAAGTAGCTTTTACTGAGGTCTTTTCCTTTTAAAGAACTCCTTTAAAACACTCCTTTATGCTTTGCAGAAAAATTCTACATTATTTCCGATCAAAAATATGTTATTCACACATACTTATCAGAAATGTTGTAGTGCTCCCACTCACTTTCTTGTAAATACAGGCTTCTCAAAAAGTCTGTATAAAACCATATGCTTTGATCAACTCATCAAAGCGTATATTCCAACTCCGAGAGGCTTGCACTAGTCCATAGATGGATCGCTGGAGCTTGCACATTTTGTTAGTATCTTTAGGATTGATAAAACCTTCTGGTTGCATCATATACAACTCTTCTTTAATAAATCCATTAAGGAATGCAGTTTTGTTTATCCATTTGCCAGATTTCATAAAATGCGGCAATTGCTAACATGATTCGGACAGACTTAAGCATAGATACGAGTGAGAAAATCTCATCGTAGTCAACACCTTGAACTTTGTCGAAAACCTTTTTGCGACAATTCTAGCTTTGTAGATAGTAACACTACTATCAGCGACCGTCTTCCTCTTGAAGATCCATTTATTCTCAATTGCTTGCTGATCATCGGGCAAGTCAACCAAAGTCCAAACTTTGTTCTCATACATGGATCATATCTCAGATTTCATGGCCTCAAACCATTTCGCGGAATCTGGGCTCATCATTGCTTCCTCATAGTTCGTAGGTTCATCATGGTCTAGTAACATGACTTCCAGAACATGATTACCGTACCACTCTGGTGCGGATCTTACTCTGGAAGACCTACGAGGTTTGGTAGTAACTTGATCTAAAGTTTGATGATCATTATCATTGGCTTCCTCACTAACTGGTGTAGGTGTCACTGAAACAGTTTTCTGTGATGAACTACTTTCTAGTAAGGGAGCAGGTACAGTTACCTCGTCAAGTTCTACTTTCCTCCCACTCACTTCTTTCGAGAGAAACTCCTTCTCCAGAAAAACTCCAAATTTAGCAACAAAAGTCTTGCCTTCGGATTTGTGATAGAAGGTGTACCCAACAGTTTCCTTTGGGTATCCTATGAAGACGCACTTCTCCGATTTGAGTTTGAGCTTATCAGGTTGAAACTTTTTCACATAAGCATTGCAACCTCAAACTTTAAGAAACGACAGCTTAGGTTTCTTGCCAAACCATAGTTCATACGGTGTCGTCTCAACGGATTTAGATGGTGCCCTTTTAACGTGAATGCAGCTGTCTCTAATGTATAACCCCAAAATGATAGTGGTAGATCGGTAAGAGACATCATAGATCGCACCATATCTAATAAAGTACGGTTATGACGTTCGGACACACCATTACATTGTGGTGTTCCAGGTGGCGTGAGTTTGTGAAACTATTCCACATTGTTTTAATTGAAGACCAAACTCGTAACTCAAATATTTGTCTCCGCGATCAGATCGTAGAAACTTTATTTCCTTGTCATGATGATTTTCCACTTCACTCTGAAATTCTTTGAACTTTTCAAATGTTTCAGACTTATGTTTCATCAAGTAGATATACCCATATCTGCTCAAATCATCTATGAAGTTCAGAAAATAACGATACTTGCCGTGAGCCTTAACACTCATCGGACCGCATACATCAGTATGTATTATTTCCAATAAGTCAGTTGCTCGCTCCGGAGAACGGAGTCTTAGTCATCTTGCCCATGAGGCATGGTTCGCAAGCATCAACTGATTCATAATCAAGTGATTCCAAAAGCCCATCAGTATGGAGTTTCTTCATGCGCTTTACACCAATATGACCTAAACGGCAGTGCTACAAACAAGTTGCACTTATCATTATTAACTTTGCATCTTTTGGTTTCAATATTATGATTATGTGTATCACTATGATCGAGATCCAACGAACTATTTTCATTGGGTGTGTAACCATATAAGGTTTCATTCATGTAAACAGAACAACAATTTATTCTCTTACTTAAATGAATAACCGTATTACAATAAACATGATCAAATCATATTCATGCTCAACGCCAACACCAAATAACACTTATTCAG
Organism: Triticum aestivum; assembly: GCF_018294505.1. Classification (NCBI taxonomy): domain Eukaryota; kingdom Viridiplantae; phylum Streptophyta; class Magnoliopsida; order Poales; family Poaceae; genus Triticum; species Triticum aestivum. The sequence goes on from NC_057800.1 coordinate 460,679,466, forward strand.
GTTCAACACTAATCCCGAAAGTATAGGGAGTGTGCGACGATGATCATATCAATCTTGGAACCACTTCCAACATACATCGTCACTTCACCCTTAACTAGTCTCTGTTTATTCTGCAACTCCCGTTTTGAGTTACTAATCTTAGCAACTGAACTAGTATCAAATACTGAGGGGTTGCTATAAACACTAGTAAAGTACACATCAATAACATGTATATCAAATATACTTATGTTCACTTTGCCATCCTTATTATCTGCCAATCACTTGGGGTAGTTCCGCTTCCAGTGACCAGTCCCTTTGCAGTAGAAACACTTAGTCTCAGGCTTAGGACCAGACTTGGGCTTCTTCACTTTGAGCAGCAACTTGCTTGCTGTTCTTCTTGAAGTTCCCCTTCTTCCCTCTGCCCTTTTCTTGAAACTAGTGGTCTTGTTAACCATCAACACTTGATGTTCTTTCTTGATTTCTACCTTCATCGATTTCAACATCACGAAGAGCTCAGGAATCATTTTCGTCATCCCTTGCATACTATAGTTCATCACGAAGTTCTAGTAACTTTAGTGATGGTGACTAGAGAATTCTGTCAATCACTATCTTATCTGGAAGATTAACTCCCACTTGATTCAAGCGATTGAAGTACCCAGACAATCTGAGTACATGCTCACTAGTTGAGCGATTCTCCTCCATTTTTTAGCTATAGAACTTGTTGGAGATTTCATATCTCTCAACTCGGGTATTTGCTTGAAATACTAACTTCAAATACTGGAACATCTCATATGGTCCATGATGTTCAAAACATCTTTGAAGTCCCGATTCTAAGCCGTTAAGCATGGTGCACTAAACTATCAAGTAGTCATCATATTGAGCTAGCCAGACGTTCATAACTTCTGCATCTGCTCCTGCAATAGGTCTGTCACCTAGCGGTGCATTAAGGACATAATTCTTCTGTGCAGCAATGAGGATTTAACCTCAGATCACGGATCAAATCCGCAACATTGCTACTAACATTTTTCAACACAATTTTCTCTAGGAACATATCAAAATAAACACAGGGAAGCAACAACGCGAGCTATTGATCTACAACATGATTTGCAAAATACTACCAGGACTAAGTTCATGATAAATTTAAGTTCAATTTAATCATATTACTTAAGAACTCCCACTTAGATAGACATCCCTCTAATCCTCTAAGTGATCACGTGATCCAAATCAACTAAACCATGTCCGATCATCACGTGAGATGGAGTAGTTTCATCGGTGAACATCTTTATGTTGATCATATCTACTATATGATTCACGCTCGACCTTTCGGTCTCCGTGTTCCGAGGCCATATCTGCATATGCTAGGCTCGTCAAGTTTAACCTGAGTATTCTGCGTGCGCAACTGTTTTGCACCCGTTGTATTTGAACGTAGAGCCTATCACACCCGATCATCACGTGGTGTCTCAGCACGAAGAACTTTCGCAACGGTGCATACTCAGGGAGAACACTTCTTGATAATTTAGTGAGAGATCATCTTATAATGCTACCGTCAATCAAAGCAAGATAAGATGCATAAAAAGATAAACATCACATGCAATCAATATAAGTGATATGATATGGCCATCATCATCTTGTGCTTGTGATCTCCATCTCCGAAGCACCGTCATGATCACCATCGTCACCGGCGCGACACCTTGATCTCCATCGTAGCATCGTTGTCGTCTCGCCAATCTTATGCTTCCACGACTATCACTACCGTTTAGTAATAAAGTAAAGCATTACATCGCGATTGCATTGCATACAATAAAGCGACAACCATATGGCTCCTGCCAGTTGCCGATAACTCGGTTACAAAACATGATCATCTCATACAATAAAATTCAGCATCATGCTTTGACCATATCACATCACAACATGCCCTGCAAAAACAAGTTAGACGTCCTCTACTTTGTTGTTGCATGTTTTACGTGGCTGCTACGGGCTTAAGTAAGAACCAATCTCACCTACGCATCAAAACCACAACGATAGTTTGTCAAATAGACTCCGTTTTAACCTTCGCAAGGACCGGGCGTAGCCATACTTGGTTCAACTAAAGTTGGAGAGGCAGTCGCCCGCAAGCCATCTCTGTGCAAAGCACGTCGAGGGAACCGGTCTCGCGTAAGCGTACGCGTAAGGTTGGTCCGGGTCGTCTCGTCCAACAATACCGCCGAACCAAAGTATGACATGCTGGTAGGCAGTATGACTTGTATCGTCCACAACTTACTTGTGTTCTACTCGTGCATATAACATCAACATCATTAACCTAGGCTCGGATGCCACTGTTGGGTTTCGTAGTAATTTCAAAAATTTTCCTACGCGCACACAGGATCATGTGATGCATAGCAACGAGAGGAGAGTATTGTCTACGTACCCAACGCAGACCGACTGCGGAAGCGATGACACGACGTAGAGGAAGTAGTCGTACGTCTTCACGATCCAACCGATCAAGCACCGAAACTACGGCACCTCCGAGTTCGAGCACACGTTCAGCTCGATGACGATCCCCGGACTCCGATCTAGCAAAGTGTCGGGGAAGAGTTCCGTCAGCACGACGGCGTGGTGACGATCTTGATGAACTACTGCAGCAGGGCTTCGCCTAAACTCCGCTACAGTATTATCGAGGAATATGGTGGCAGGGGGCACCGCACACGGCTAAGGAATCGATCACGTGGATCAACTTGTGTCAACTTGTGTGTTTAGAGGTGCCCCTGCCTCCGTATATAAAGGAGGAGAGGAGGGGAGGCTGGCCGGCCAAAGAGGGAGGCGCAGGAGAGTCCTACTCCCTCTGGGAGTAGGATTCCTCCCCCCAATCCTAGTCCAACTAGGATTCCTCGGAGGGGAAGGGAGAGAGGGGGGCCAGCCACCTTCTCCTAGTCCTAATAGGACTAGGGGAGGGGGAAGAGGCGCAGCCACCTTGGGCTGCCCCTTTCTCCTTTCCACTAAGGCCCATGATGGCCCATATGGCTCCCGGGGGGTTCCGGTAACCTCCCGGTAACCCGGTAAAATCCCGATTTCACCCGGAACACTTCCGATGTCCAAACATAGACTTCCAATATATCAATCTTTATGTCTCGACCATTTCGAGACTCCTCGTCATGTCCGTGATCACATCCGGGACTCCGAACAACCTTCGGTACATCAAAATGCATAAACTCATAATATAACTGTCATCGTAACCTTAAGCGTGCGGACCCTACGGGTTCGAGAACAATGTAGACATGACCGAGACACGTCTCCGGTCAATAACCAATAGCTGGACCTGGATGCCCATATTGGCTCCTACATATTCTACGAAGATCTTTATCGGTCAGACCGCATAACAACATACGTTGTTCCCTTTGTCATCGGTATGTTACTTGCCCGAGATTCGATCGTCGGTATCCAATACCTAGTTCAATCTCGTTACTGGCAAGTCTCTTTACTCGTTCCGTAATACATCATCTCACAACTAACATATTAGTTGTAATGCTTGCAAGGCTTATGTGATGTGTATTACCGAGAGGGCCCAGAGATACCTCTCCGACAATCGGAGTGACAAATCCTAATCTCGAAATACGCCAACCCAACATCGACCATTGGAGACACCTGTAGTACTCCTTTATAATCACCCATTTACGTTGTGACGTTTGGTAGTACCCAAAGTGTTCCTCCGGCAAACGGGAGTTGCATAATCTCATAGTCATAGGAACATGTATAAGTCATGAAGAAAGCAATAGCAACATACTAAACGATCAGGTGCTAAGCTAATGGAATGGGTCATGTCAATCAGATCATTCTACTAATGCTAAGCTAATCTCTTGCTTTATTTGGTGGTTTTTCGAACTTTGTTTGCTTTTGAGTGCTTGAGATACTATGCCGTTATCTGTGAGACATTGATGATCATGTGTTTGATCATAAGCTACACTTAATGTTTGCTTAATATTATCATATTATCTATCTTATGTGATCATTCACTATTCTTGGTGATGAGTGCATGTATTTCATTCTTATCATTTTAAGCGCTCCACCAAGATGTATGTGACATGGAAGAGTAACCCATCACTCTAACTCTTTGTGCATTTGCAGTCCAAAGCAAATTTTAAATATGCACAAATTTAGGGGGAGCTCTTACTTGTCACATACTTCTCAAAGCGACGATATATTTCATGCTTATTATCATTTGTCGAAGCTTTGATCTATATGTTGTCATCAATTAACAAAAAGGGGGAGATTGAAAGTGCAACTATCCCTAGGTGGTTTTGGTAATTCATAACAACATATAGCTCATTGAGCTAATGCTATTTCAAGATGATTATTTCAGGAAAGCTCAATGATTGGCATGGCATGGATGGTGAAAGTGGAACCCTCAAAATGCTAAGGACAAAGGATTGGCTCAAGCTCAAAAGCTCAAGACTCTTTATTTTATATTTTACTGATCCAAGATCACATTGAGTCTTTAGGAAAAGCCAATACTATCAAGGAGGGATGAGGTGTTGCTTAATGAGCCTCTTGCTTCATGTGCTTAGTGATATGCTCCAAAACCCTCAACTACTTTCCCATATCCACATATGACCTAAACCCTAAGCCAAACTCGGTCCTACCGAGTTTCACTTGTCATAAGCCACTGCCAAACCCTAGCAATTTGGTTCTACCGATAGGGATCTCGGTCTCACCGAAATGGGATTGCAAACTCTCTGTTTCCCTTTCGTAACTTTTCGGTCTCACCGAAAGAGCGAATCGGTCCCACCGAGATTGCAATGTAAATTCAGTGTTTCCTTTTTGTAACTTTTCGGTCTCACCGAAAGAGCAAATCGGTCCCACCGAGTTTGCCTGACCAACTCTCTGGTTAGCTAATTACCAAAATCGGTCTCACCAAGTTTGTGTAATCGGTCTCACCGAGATTACGTTATGCCCAAACCCTAACCATATTGGTCCTACCGAGTTGCATGTCAGTCCCACCGAAAATCTCTAACGGTCACTAGGTTTACCTTTTCGGTCCGACCGAGTTTGTTGATTCGGTCCCACCGAGATTGGAAAACTGTGTGTAATGGTTGGATTTTGTGTGGAGGCTATATATACCCCTCCACCTCCTCTTCATTCGTGGAGAGAGCCATCAGAACACATACACAATTCCAACTCATATGTTCTGAGAGAGAACCACCTACTCATGTGTTGAGACCAAGATATTCCATTCCTACCATATGAATCTTGATCTCTAGCCTTCCCAAAGTTGCTTTCCATTCAAATCTTCTTTCCACAAAATCCAAATCCTATGAGAGAGAGTTGAGTGTTGGGGAGACTATCATTTGAAGCACAAGAGCAAGGAGTTCATTACCTACACACCATTTGTTACTTCTTGGAGAGTGGTGTCTCCTAGATTGGCTAGGTGTTACTTGGGAGCCTCTGACAAGATTGTGGAGTTGAACCAAGGAGTTTGTAAGGGCAAGGAGATTGCCTACTTTGTGAAGATCTACCGCTAGTGAGGCAAGTCCTTCGTGGGCGATGGCCATGGTGGGATAGACAAGGTTGCTTCTTCGTGGACCCTTTGTGGGTGGTTGCTTCTTCGTGGACCCTTCATGGGTGGAGCCCTCCGTGGACTCGCGCAACTATTACCCTTCGTGGGTGGAGCCCTCCGTGGACTCGCGCAACCGTGACCCTTCGTGGGTTGAAGTCTCCATCAACGTGGATGCAGGATAGCACGACCTATCCGAACCACGGGAAAAATATCCGTGTCTCCAATTGTGTTTGAATTCTCCAAACCCTTCCCTTTACATTCTTCCAAGTTGCATGCTTTACTTTCCGCTGCCAATATACTCTTTGCATGCTTGCTTGAATTGTGTGATGATTGCTTGACTTGTCCTACAATAGCTAAAATCTGCCAAGAACTAAAATTGGGAAAAGGTTAAGTTTTTATTTGGTCAAGTAGTCTAATCACCCCCCCTCTAGACATACTTTCGATCCTACAAATCTAAATAAGTGTTATTTGGTGTTTGCATTGAGCATGAATATGATTTGATCATGTTTATTGCAATACGGTTATTCATTTAAGTAAGAGAATAAATTGTTGTTCTGTTTACATGAATAAAACCTTCTATGGTCATACACCTAATGAAAATGGTTTGTTGGATCTCAATTGTGGTGATACACATTCTCATAATATTGAAGCCAAAAGATGCAAAGTTAATAATTATAGTGCAACTTATTTGTGGCACTGCCATTTAGTTCATATTGGTGTAAAGCGCATGAAGAAAATTCATGTTGATGGGCTTTTGGAATCACTTGATTATGAATCAGTTGATGCTTGCGAACCGTGCCTCATGGGCAAGATGACTAAGACTCCGTTCTCCAGAACAATGGAGCGAGGAACTGACTTATTGGAAATAATACATACTGATGTATGCGGTCCGATGAGTGTTAAGGCTCACGGCAAGTATCGTTATTTTCTGACCTTCACAGATGATTTGAGCAGATATGGGTATATCTATTTAATGAAACACAAGTCTGAAACATTTGAAAAGTTCAAAGAATTTCAGAGTGAAGTGGAGAATCATCGTAACAAGAAAATAAAAGTTTCTACGATATGATCGCAGAGGTAAAATATTTGAGTTAAGAGTTTGGCCTTCAGTTAAAATAATGTGAAATAGTTTCACTACTCACGCCACCTGGAACACCACAGTGTAATGGTGTGTCCAAACATCATAACTGTACTTTATTAGATATGGTGCGATCTATGATATCTCTTACCAATCTACCACTATCGTTTTGGGGTTATGCATTAGAGACAGCTACATTCACATTAAATAGGGCACCATCTAAATCCATTGAGACGACACCGTGACACCGTATGAACTATGGTTTGGCAAGAAACCTAAGCTGCCGTTTCTTAAAGTTTGAGGTTGCAATGCTTATGTGAAAAAGTTTCAACCTGATAAGCTCAAACCCAAATCGGAGAAGTGCATCTTCATAGGATACCCAAAAGAAAATGTTGGGTACACCTTCTATCACAGATCCGAAGGCAAGATATTCATTGCTGAGAATGGATCCTTTCTAGAGAAGGAGTTTTTCTCGAAAGAAGTGAGTAGGAGGAAAGTAGAACTTGATGAGGACTGTACCTGCTCCCTTATTGGAAAGTAGTTCATCACAGAAATCTGTTCCTGTGACTACTACACCAATTAGTGAGGAAGCTAATGATGATGATCATGTAACTTCAGATCAAGTTACTACCGAACCTCGTAGGTAAACCAGAGTGAGATCCGCACCACAGTGGTACGGTAATCCTATTCTAGAGGTCATGTTACTTGACCATGACGAACCTACGAACTATGAGGAAGCGATGATGAGCCCAGGTTCCACGAAATGGCTTGATGCCATGAAATCTGAGATGAGATCCATGTATAAGAACAAAGTATGGACTTTGATTGACTTGCCCAAAGATCGGCGAGCCATTGAGATTAAATGGATCTTCAAGAGGAAGAAGGATGCTGATAGTAGTGTTACTATCTACAAAGCTAGAATTGTCGCAAAAAGGTTTTCGACAAGTTCAAGGTGTTGACTACAATGAGAGTTTCTCACTCGTATCTATGCTTAAGTCTATCCGAATCATGTTAGCAATTGCCGCATTTTATGAAATCTGGCAAATGGATAAACAAAAGTGCATTCCTTAATAGGATTTATTAAAGAAGAGTTGTATATGATGCAACCAGAAGGTTTTGTCGATCCTAAAGGTACTAACAAAATATGCAAGCTCCAGCAATCCATCTAAGGACTGGCGCAAGCATCTCGGAGTTGAAATATATGCTTTGATAAGTTGATCAAAGCATATAGTTTTATACAGACTTGCGGTGAAGCCTGTATTTACAAGAAAGTGAGTGGGAGCACTACAACATTTCTGATAAGTATATGTATGACATATTGTTGATCGGAGATGATGTAGAATTATTCTGCAAAGCATAAAGGAATGTTTGAAAGGAGTTTTATCAAAGAAAGACCTCGGTGAAGCTGCTTACATATTGAGCATCAAGATCTATAGAGATAGATCAAGATGCTTGATAAGTTTTTTCAATGAGTACATACCTTGACAAGATTTTGAAGTAGTTCAAAATGGAACAGTCAAAGAAGGAGTTCTTTCTTGTGTTACAAGGTGTGAAGTTGAGTAAGACTCAAAACCCGACCATGGCAGAAGATAGAGAGAGAATGAAAGTCATTCCCTATGCCTTAGCCATAGGTTCTATAAATTATGCCATGCTATGTACCAGACCTATTGTATACCCTGCCCTGAGTTTGGCAAGGGAGTACAATAGTGATGTAGGAGTAGATCACTGGACATTGGTCAAAATTATCCTTAGTGGAATAAGGATATGTTTCTCGATTATGGAGGTGAGGTTCGTCGTAAAGGGTTACGTCGATGCAAGTTTTGACACTGATCCAGATGACTCAAAGTCTCAATCTGGATACATATTGAAAGTGGGAGTAATTAGCTATAGTAGCTCCGTGCAGAGCATTGTTGACATAGAAATTTGCAAAATACATACGGATCTGAATGTGGCAGACCCGTTGACTAAACTTCCCTCACAAGCAAAACATGATCACATCTTAGTACTCTTTGGGTATTAATCACATAGCGATGTGAACTAGATTATTGACTCTAGTAAACCCTTTGGGTGTTGGTCACATGACGATGTGAACTATGGGTGTTAATCACATGGTCATGTGAACTATTGATGTTAAATCACATGGTGATGTGAACTAGATTATTGACTCTAGTGCAAGTGGGAGACTGAAGGAAATATTCCCTAGAGGAAATAATAAAGTTATTATTTATTTCCTTATATCATGATAAATGTTTATTATTCATGCTAGAATTGTATTAACCGGAAACATAATACATGTGTGAATACATAGACAAACAGAGTGTCACTAGTATGCCTCTACTTGACTAGCTCGTTGATCAAAGATGGTTATGTTTCCTAACCATAGACATGAGTTGTCATTTGATTAACGGGATCACATCATTAGGAGAATAATGTGATTGAATTGACCCATTCCGTTAGCTTAGCACTTGATCGTTTAGTTTGTTGCTATTGCTTTCTTCATGACTTATACATGTTCCTATGACTATGAGATTATGCAACTCCCGTTTACCGGAGGAACACTTTGTGTGCCACCAAACGTCACAACGTAACTGGGTGATTATAAAGGTGCTTCGGTGTCCGAAGTACTTTGGCTGGCGTATTCGAATTAGGATTGTCCTCTGATTCGGAGAGGTAGCTGGGCCACTCGGTAATGCACATCACTATAACCTTGCAAGAATTGCAACTAATGAGTTATTGCGGGATGATGTATTACGAACGAGTAAAGAGACTTGCCGGTAACGAGATTGAACTAGGTATTGAGATACCGACGATCGAATCTCGGGCAAGTAACATACCGATGACAAAGGGAACAACGTATGTTGTTATGCGGTCTGACCGATAAAGATCTTCGTAGAATATGTGGGAGCCAATATGAGCATCCAGTTTCCGCTATTGGTTATTGACCGGAGACGTGTCTCGGTCATGTCTACATTGGTCTCGAACCCGTAGGGTCCACACGCTTAAGGTTTCGATGATGATTATATTATGAGTTTATGTGATTTGATGTACCGAAGGAGTTTGGAGTCCCGGATGAGATCGGGGACATGACGAGGAGTCTCAAAATGGTCGAGACATAAAGATCGATATATTGGACGACTATATTCGGACATCGGAAAGGTTCCGAGTGATTCGGGTATTTTCGGGAGTACCGGGGAGTTACGTGAATTCGTATTGGGCCTTAATGGGCCATACGGGAAAGGAGAGAAAGGCCTCAAAGGGTGGCCGCACCCCTCCCCATGGGCTGGTCCGAATTGGACTAGGGAGGGGGGCGCCCCCTTCCTTCCTTCTCCTTTTCCCTTCCCTTTCCTTCCCTCCTACTCCTACTACTTGGAAGGGTTCCTAGTTCTACTAGGAAAGGGGGAATCCTACTCCCGGTGGGAGTAGGACTCCCCTAGGGCGCGCCATAGAGAGGGCCGCCCCCCTCCTCCACTCCTTTATATACAGGGGCAGGGGGCACCCCAAAGACACAACAATTGATCTCTTGATATCTTAGCCGTGTGTGGTGCCCCCCTCCACCATAATCCACCTCGGTCATATCGTAGCGGTGCTTAGGCGAAGCCCTGCGTCGGTAGAACATCATCATTGTCACCACGCCGTCGTGCTGACAAAACTCTCCCTCAACACTCGGCTGGATCGGAGTTCGTGGGACGTCATCGAGTTGAACGTGTGCAAAACTCGGAGGTGCCGTGTGTTCAGTACTTGATTGGTCGGATCGTGAAGACGTACGGCTACATCAACCGCGTTGTGCTAATGCTTCGCTTTCGGTCTACGAGGGTACGTGGACAACACTCTCCCTTCTCGTTGCTATGCATCACCATGATCTTGCGTGTGCATAGGAATTTTTTTGAAATTACTACGTTCCCCAACAGTGGTATCCGAGCCAGGTTTTATGCGTTGATATTATATGCACGAGTAGAACACAAGTGAGATGTGGGCGATATAAGTCATACTGCTTACCAGCATGTCATACTTTGGTTCGGCGGTATTGTTGGATGAAGCGGTCTGGACCGACATTACGCGTACACTTACGCGAGACTGGTTTTACCGCCGTGCTATGCACACAGGTGACTAGCGGGTGTCAGTTTCTCCAACTTTAGTTGAACCGAGTGTGGCTACGCCCGGTCCTTGCGAAGGTTAAAACAACACCAACTTGACAAACTATCGTTGTGGTTTTGATGCGTAGGTAAGAACGGTTCTTGCTAAGCCCGTAGCAGCCACGTAAAACTTGCAACAACAAAGTAGAGGACGTCTAACTTGTTTTTGCAGGGCATGTTGTGATGTGATATGGTCAAGACGTGATGAGATATAAGTTGTTGTATGAGATGATCATGTTTTGTTGAAGTTATCGGCAACTGGCAAAAGCCTTATGGTTATCTCTCTATTGCATAAGATGCAAGCGCCAAATAATTGCTTTACTTATCGCTATGCGATAGCAATAGTTGCAAGCAATGTTGGCGAGACAACCATGTGACGACACATTGATATAGATCAAGATGATGGAGATCATGGTGTCATGCCGGTGACGATGGAGATCATGACGATGCTTTGGAGATGGAGATCAAAGGCACAAGATGATGATGGCCATATCATGTCACATATTTGATTGCATGTGATGTTTATCTTTTATGCATCTTATCTTGCTTTGATTGACGGTAGCATTATAAGATGATCTCTCACTAAATTTCAAGATAAAAGTGTTCTCCCTGAGTATGCACCGTTGCCAAAGTTCGTCGTGCCCAGACACCACGTGATGATCGGGTGTGATAAGCTCTACGTCCATCTACAACGGGTGCAAGCCAGTTTTGCACACGCAGAATACTCAGGTTAAACTTGACGAGCCTAGCATATGCAGATATGGCCTCGGAACACTGAGACCGAAAGGTCGAGCGTGAATCATATAGTAGATATGATCAACATAGTGATGTTCACCATTGAAAACTACTCCATTTCACGTGATGATCGGTTATGGTTTAGTTGATTTGGATCACGTGATCACTTAGAAGATTAGAGGGATGTCTTTCTAAGTGGGAGTTCTTAAGTAATATGATTAATTGAACTTAATTTATCATGAACTTAGTCCTGGTAGTATTAGCATATC